>NW_026728898.1:220000-250000 GCF_030272615.1 Cryptomeria japonica | reverse complement strand
CCACCCTGGCGCGCACGAAGTCGGAAGTAGGGTTAATTGCCCGGGTGCGCACCTTTGCCAGGGTGGGCACCTTACCTGGGCTGCGCACCAGGGCGGGCTCAAGATGGCACGCGCGTTCCGTTTTTTTCACTATCTTTCAAAACGGAAATTTTAAAATCTCCTTTTTTTTTTGCCTTTTCTGGAAATTAGTGAAGGCAGCGCATCAAAGGTGCGCACCTCGCTGCCCACCTTGGTGTGCTCTGAGGTGCGCACCCGGGAGCGCTACGAAGTGTGCTCCAAGGTGCGGCGTGCACGTTGTCGGAGCCCGGTTTGCCCCGGGTGCGCACCTCGCCTGCACCTTGGCCGGGGTGGGCACCTTGGCTGGGTTTGCCCAGGGTGCGCTCCGAAGCGGGGTTACTGGAGCGCCCCCTCTTTTTTTGTCAGAGCGTTTGGTGGGGTTTCTCGCATTGGCTCTTCCCAGGCCCGGTTGTTGGGTGCGCTCCCACCCTGGCGCGCGCGAAGTTGGAAGTTGGGTTAATTGCCCGGGCGCGCACCTTCGCCAGGGTGGGCACCTTGGTGCGCACACCTTGGCTGGGCTGCGCACCAGGGCGGGCTCAAGATGGCACCAGCATTCCCTTTTTCTCACTATCTTTCAAAACGGAAATTTTAAAATCTCGTTTTTTTTTTGCCTTTTATGGAAATTAGTGAAGGCATCGCATCAAAGGTGCGCACCTCGCTGCCCACCTTGGTGTGCTCCGAGGTGCCCACCACGGTGCGCAACGCCGGTGCGAACCCGGGAGCGCCCCGATGTGTGCTCCAAGGTGCGGCGTGCACGAAGTCGGACCCCGGTTTGCCCCGGGTGCGCACCTCGCGTGCACCTTGGTGCGCACACCTTGGCTGGGTTGCGCGGCCTGGTGGGCACCATGGTGCGCACCAAGGAGCGCTCCGAAGTGTGCTCCAAGGTGCGGCGTGCACGAAGTCGGAGCCCGGTTTGCCCCGGGTACGCACCTCGCGTGCACCTTCGCCGGGGTGGGCACCTCGGCTGGGTTGCGCGCCCTGGTGCGCACCAAGGAGCGCTCCGAAGTGTGCTCCAAGGTGCGGCGTGCACGAAGTCGGAGCCCGGTTTGCCCCGGGTGCGCACCTTCGCCGCGGTGCGCACCATGGCGTGCACGAAGTCGGAGCCCGGTTTGCCCCGGGTGCGCACCTCGCGTGCACCTTCGGCGGGGTTGCGCGCCCTGGTGGGCACCATGGTGCGCACCAAGGAGCGCTCCGAAGTGTGCTCCAAGGTGCGGCGTGCACGAAGTCGGAGCCCGGTTTGCCCCGGGTGCGCACCTCGCGTGCACCTTCGGCGGGGTTGCGCGCCCTGGTGGGCACCATGGTGCGCACCAAGGAGCGCTCCGAAGTGTGCTCCAAGGTGCGGCGTGCACGAAGTCGGAGCCCGGTTTGCCCCGGGTGCGCACCTCGCGTGCACCTTCGCCGCGGTGGGCACCATGGCGTGCACGAAGTCGGAGCCCGGTTTGCCCCGGGTGCGCACCTCGCGTGCACCTTCGCCGGGGTGGGCACCTCGGCTGGGTTGCGCGCCCTGGTGCGCACCAAGGAGCGCTCCGAAGTGTGCTCCAAGGTGCGGCGTGCACGAAGTCGGAGCCCGGTTTGCCCCGGGTGCGCACCTCGCGTGCACCTTCGCCAGGGTGGGCACCTCGGTGTGCTCCGAGGTGCGAACCCGAGAGCGCTCCGAGGTGCCCACGAAGTCGAAAGTCGGGTTAATTGCATTGTTTTCCCCGGGTGCGCTCCGAGGTGCGCAACATCGGCGCGCACCAAGGAGGGCTCCGAAGTGTGCTCCAAGGTGCGCACGATGGCGTGCACCTCTGGTGCGCACGATTCGGAGCTCGGTTTGACCGGGGTGCGCACACCTTGGCTGGGTTGCGCACCTTTTGTGCGCTCCAAGGTGCGCACGAAGTCGGAGCTCGGTTTGCCCCGGGTGCGCACCTTCGCCAGGGTGCGCACCTTGATGCGCACGCCTTGGCTGGGCTGCGCACCTTGGTGGGCGCCATGGTGCGCACCTTTCGTGCGCTCCAAGGTGCGCACGAAGTCGGAGCTCGGTTTGCCCCGGGTGCGCACCTTGGTGGGCGCCATGGTGCACTCCGAGGTGCCCAAGATTGGTGCGCACCAAGGAGCGCTCCGAAGTGCGCTCCAAGGTGCGCGCGAAGTCGAAAGTTGGGTTAATTGTCCGGTTTGCCTCGGGTGCGCACCTTGCGTGCACCTTCGCCAGGGTGGGCGCCTTGGTGCGCACACCTTGGCTGGGCTGCGCACACCTTGGCACCCGCGTTTCCTTCATTTTAAATTTTTTTTTTTTACAATCTCTCAAGTGGGAAATTCTATAATCTCAACTTTTTTTGCCTTTTCAGGAAACTTTTGAATGGAGCGCATCATTGGTGCGCTCCGAAGTGTGCTCCAAAGCTCTCTCCAGCTGCGTGCACCTGCCCCGGCCGCGCACCCGGCCCCGCCCAGCTTCGCTCACCTGTCCCGGGCGTCTGGTGCGGAACCTTAGAGTAAGAAACATCACCGTGCACCTTGGCCAACGTGCGCGACTCGACCGAGCGCGCACTGGCCGAGGTGCACACCGATTTCACCTGGGTGCGCGCGCAGCACCTCGGGCGCACCGGGGTGCACGCACAACGCCCGGGTTGCACCGTGGCCTGTGTGCTCGGGGCGCCTCGGGTGCGCGCTCGGTGTCGCCCCCGCGCGCGCGGTAGTGCGGGCAGCGCACCCCGGCCCGGCCCGGCCCCGACGAGAACGCAAACGGGCAAAAGGTTTATTCAAATAGCATTGCGACGCCCGGCGAAAAACTAAAAAAGGGTGCAACACCGGGACTTCCCGGGAGGTCACCCATCCCAGTACTACTCCGGCCCAAGCGCGCTTAACTGCGGAGTTCTGATGGGATCCGGTGCACTAACGCTGGTATGATCGCACCCGTTATGAGCTTGTCGCAGTGTGTACTTAGCAAACCGCGACCCACGTGCGAATCCACCCCGGCCACCCACCCCCGTCGAGGTGCACACCCTCCCTCGCGAAGTGCGCCCCGTTCGCCAAGTGTGAGCCCTGCCCGGGTGCGCGCACCTTGCTAGGGCGTCGGGTGTGCACCCGGCCCGGCCTACGTGCGTGCACCTGGAGGGGGCGTCGTGTGCGTGCAGTGTCCCGTCTGCAACGCGGTGCCCACACACCACCTCGGGCGCAACGACCTGCGCTCACATGTGGGCCGAGTGCACCTTGGTGCATGTTCGGGGCGCCTCGGGTGCACGCTCGATCTTGCCCCGGTGCACCAAGGCGCTCGGTTTGCCCCGGGTGCGCACTTGGTGCAAGGTGGGCACCCAAAATAGGGATCAAGCACCAAAACACAAGTTTCGGGATGCAAAATGGGACCCAAGGACCACAAATGCGTTCCAAGACCCATGATGGGTCCACGAGAACAAAAATGTGTTCCGAGACTTAATAAACAAATATTGGGTTTTAGGAGAAGAAACATGCTCTGATGCCCAAAACGAGAATCGACCCCGAAAAGGCCACAGGCCAAAAGTGGGATGCGAGACAAAAAAAAATGGGACCCGAGGACCAAAATTGGGTTCCCAGGTCGAAGACAGGGCAACCGGACAAGAAACGACCTCTAAGGCTCGAAATGAGTCCCGGCGACTAAAACTTGACAAGAAGCACCCATCAGGCACCCAACTCGACACCCATGGGATGCCGACCCACCCGGGCTTCCACCTAGCACACCTTGGCACCCACCCACCCTCGCACCCAACCTCGCACCCAACTTAGCACCTTTGAACCCACATTGGCACTCACCCTGACCCTGGCACCTTGGAACCCACATTGGCACTCACCTTGACCCTGGCACCCACCTTTGCACTCACCTTGGGACCCACCCTGGCTCCCACCTCGGCACCCACCCAGACACCCACCTTGGTTCCTTGGCACCCACCTTGGATCCTTGGCACCCACCCCGACACCCACCTTGGCACGCAACTTGGCTACTTGCCACCCATCTTGGCTCCTTGACGCCCACCCCGACAACCACCCCGTGACCTACCCTGGCTAGGGTTGGTGCACACCCACCCTGGTGCCCACCTTGGCACCCACCCTATGACCCACCTTGGCACGCACCTTAGTACCCACCCCGTTACCCACCCTAGGACCCACCCCGTGACCCACCTTGGCCAGGGTGGGTGCCTTGGTGCGCACAACTTGCCTGGGCTGCACACCAGGGCGGGCTCAAGATGGCACCCGCGTTCCGTTTTTTTCACTATCTTTCAAAACGGAAATTTTAAAATCTCATTTTTTTCTTTTTTTTGCCTTTTCTGGAAATTAGTGAAGGCAGCGCATCAAAGGTGCGCAATGCTGGTGCGAACCCGGGAGCGCTCCGATGTGTGCTCCAAGGTGCGGCGTGCACGAAGTCCGAGCCCGGTTTGCCCCGGGTGCGCACCTCGCGTGCACCTTCGCCGGGGTGAGCACCTTGGCTGGGTTGCGCGCCCTGGTGCGTACCAAGGAGCGCTCTGAAGTGTGCTCCAAGGTGCGGCGTGCACGAAGTCGGAGCCCGGTTTGCCCCGGGTGTGCACCTCGGGTGCGCACCTCGCGTGCACCTTCGCTGCGGTGGGCACCTTGGCTGGGTTGCGCGCCTTGGTGGGCACCATGCAGTGCACGAAGTCGGAGCCCGGTTTGCCCCGGGCGCGCACCTCCGCCAGGGTGGGCACCTTGGTGCGCACAACTTGCCTGGGCTGCGCACCAGGAAGGGCTCAAGATGGCACCCGCGTTCCGTTTTTTTCACTATCTTTCAGAACGGAAATTTTAAAATATCGTTTTTTTTTGCCTTTTCTGGAAATTAGTGAAGGCAGCGCATCAAAGGTGCGCAACGCTGGTGCGAACCTGGGAGCGCTCCGATGTGTGCTCCAAGGTGCGGCGTGCACAAAGTCGGAGCCCGGTTTGCCCCGGGTGCGCCCTGGTGGGCACCATGGTGCGCACCAAGGAGCGCTCCGAAGTGTGCTCCAAGGTGCGGCCTGCACGAAGTCGGAGCCCGGTTTGCCCCGGGTGTGCACCTCGGGTGGGCACCTTGGTGCGCATGCCTTGCCTGGGCTGCGCACCAGGGCGGGCTCAAGATGGCACCCGCGTTCCTTTTTTTTCACTATCTTTCAAAACGGAAATTTTAAAATCTCATTTTTTTTTGCCTTTTTCTGGAAATTAGTGAAGGCAGCGCATCAAAGGTGCGCACCTCGCTGCCCACCACGGTGCGCAACGCCGGTGGGCACCCGGGAGTGCTTCGAAGTGTGCTCCAAGGTGTTGCGTGCACGTTGTCGGAGCCCGGTTTGCCCCGGGTGCGCACCTCGCGTGCACCTTCGTCGGGGTGGGCACCTTGGCTTGGTTTGCCCCGGCTGCGCTCCGAAGCGGGGTTATTGGAGCGCCGCCTCTTTTTTTGTCGGAGCGTTTGGTGGGGTTTCTCGCATTGGCTCTTCCGAGGCCCGGTTGCCACCCTGGCGCGCACGAAGTCGGAAGTAGGGTTAATTGCCCGGGTGCGCACCTTTGCCAGGGTGGCACCTTACCTGGGCTGCGCACCAGGGCGGGCTCAAGATGGCACGCGCGTTCCGTTTTTTTCACTATCTTTCAAAACGGAAATTTTAAAATCTCCTTTTTTTTTTGCCTTTTCTGGAAATTAGTGAAGGCAGCGCATCAAAGGTGCGCACCTCGCTGCCCACCTTGGTGTGCTCTGAGGTGCGCACCCGGGAGCGCTACGAAGTGTGCTCCAAGGTGCGGCGTGCACGTTGTCGGAGCCCGGTTTGCCCCGGGTGCGCACCTCGCCTGCACCTTGGCCGGGGTGGGCACCTTGGCTGGGTTTGCCCAGGGTGCGCTCCGAAGCGGGGTTACTGGAGCGCCCCCTCTTTTTTTGTCAGAGAGTTTGGTGGGGTTTCTCGCATTGGCTCTTCCCAGGCCCGGTTGTTGGGTGCGCTCCCACCCTGGCGCGCGCGAAGTTGGAAGTTGGGTTAATTGCCCGGGCGCGCACCTTCGCCAGGGTGGGCACCTTGGTGCGCAAACCTTGGCTGGGCTGCGCACCAGGGCGGGCTCAAGATGGCACCAGCATTCCCTTTTTCTCACTATCTTTCAAAACGGAAATTTTAAAATCTCGTTTTTTTTTTGCCTTTTATGGAAATTAGTGAAGGCATCGCATCAAAGGTGCGCACCTCGCTGCCCACCTTGGTGTGCTCCGAGGTGCCCACCACGGTGCGCAACGCCGGTGCGAACCCGGGAGCGCCCCGATGTGTGCTCCAAGGTGCGGCGTGCACGAAGTCGGACCCCGGTTTGCCCCGGGTGCGCACCTCGCGTGCACCTTGGTGCGCACACCTTGGCTGGGTTGCGCGGCCTGGTGGGCACCATGGTGCGCACCAAGGAGCGCTCCGAAGTGTGCTCCAAGGTGCGGCGTGCACGAAGTCGGAGCCCGGTTTGCCCCGGGTGCGCACCTTCGCCGCGGTGGGCACCATGGCGTGCACGAAGTCGGAGCCCGGTTTGCCCCGGGTGCGCACCTCGCGTGCACCTTCGCCGGGGTGGGCACCTCGGCTGGGTTGCGCGCCCTGGTGCGCACCAAGGAGCGCTCTGAAGTGTGCTCCAAGGTGCGGCGTGCACGAAGTCGGAGCCCGGTTTGCCCCGGGTGTGCACCTCGCGTGCACCTTCGCTGCGGTGGGCACCTTGGCTGGGTTGCGCGCCTTGGTGGGCACCATGCAGTGCACGAAGTCGGAGCCCGGTTTGCCCCGGGCGCGCACCTCCGCCAGGGTGGGCACCTTGGTGCGCACAACTTGCCTGGGCTGCGCACCAGGAAGGGCTCAAGATGGCACCCGCGTTCCGTTTTTTTCACTATCTTTCAGAACGGAAATTTTAAAATATCGTTTTTTTTTGCCTTTTCTGGAAATTAGTGAAGGCAGCGCATCAAAGGTGCGCAACGCTGGTGCGAACCTGGGAGCGCTCCGATGTGTGCTCCAAGGTGCGGCGTGCACGAAGTCGGACCCCGGTTTGCCCCGGGTGCGCACCTCGCGTGCACCTTGGTGCGCACACCTTGGCTGGGTTGCGCGCCCTGGTGGGCACCATGGTGCGCACCAAGGAGCGCTCCGAAGTGTGCTCCAAGGTGCGGCGTGCACGAAGTCGGAGCCCGGTTTGCCCCGGGTGCGCACCTCGCGTGCACCTTCGCCGCGGTGGGCACCATGGCGTGCACGAAGTCGGAGCCCGGTTTGCCCCGGGTGCGCACCTCGCGTGCACCTTCGCCGGGGTGGGCACCTTGGTGTGCAGACCTTGGCTGGGTTGCGCGCCCTGGTGGGCACCATGGTGCGCACCAAGGAGCGCTCCGAAGTGTGCTCCAAGGTGCGGCCTGCACGAAGTCGGAGCCCGGTTTGCCCCGGGTGTGCACCTCGGGTGGGCACCTTGGTGCGCATGCCTTGCCTGGGCTGCGCACCAGGGCGGGCTCAAGATGGCACCCGCGTTCCTTTTTTTTCACTATCTTTCAAAACGGAAATTTTAAAATCTCATTTTTTTTTGCCTTTTTCTGGAAATTAGTGAAGGCAGCGCATCAAAGGTGCGCACCTCGCTGCCCACCACGGTGCGCAACGCCGGTGGGCACCCGGGAGTGCTTCGAAGTGTGCTCCAAGGTGCTGCGTGCACGTTGTCGGAGCCCGGTTTGCCCCGGGTGCGCACCTCGCGTGCACCTTCGTCGGGGTGGGCACCTTGGCTGGGTTTGCCCCGGCTGCGCTCCGAAGCGGGGTTATTGGAGCGCCGCCTCTTTTTTTGTCGGAGCGTTTGGTGGGGTTTCTCGCATTGGCTCTTCCGAGGCCCGGTTGCCACCCTGGCGCGCACGAAGTCGGAAGTAGGGTTAATTGCCCGGGTGCGCACCTTTGCCAGGGTGGGCACCTTACCTGGGCTGCGCACCAGGGCGGGCTCAAGATGGCACGCGCGTTCCGTTTTTTTCACTATCTTTCAAAACGGAAATTTTAAAATCTCCTTTTTTTTTTGCCTTTTCTGGAAATTAGTGAAGGCAGCGCATCAAAGGTGCGCACCTCGCTGCCCACCTTGGTGTGCTCTGAGGTGCGCACCCGGGAGCGCTACGAAGTGTGCTCCAAGGTGCGGCGTGCACGTTGTCGGAGCCCGGTTTGCCCCGGGTGCGCACCTCGCCTGCACCTTGGCCGGGGTGGGCACCTTGGCTGGGTTTGCCCAGGGTGCGCTCCGAAGCGGGGTTACTGGAGCGCCCCCTCTTTTTTTGTCAGAGCGTTTGGTGGGGTTTCTCGCATTGGCTCTTCCCAGGCCCGGTTGTTGGGTGCGCTCCCACCCTGGCGCGCGCGAAGTTGGAAGTTGGGTTAATTGCCCGGGCGCGCACCTTCGCCAGGGTGGGCACCTTGGTGCGCACACCTTGGCTGGGCTGCGCACCAGGGCGGGCTCAAGATGGCACCAGCATTCCCTTTTTCTCACTATCTTTCAAAACGGAAATTTTAAAATCTCGTTTTTTTTTTGCCTTTTATGGAAATTAGTGAAGGCATCGCATCAAAGGTGCGCACCTCGCTGCCCACCTTGGTGTGCTCCGAGGTGCCCACCACGGTGCGCAACGCCGGTGCGAACCCGGGAGCGCCCCGATGTGTGCTCCAAGGTGCGGCGTGCACGAAGTCGGACCCCGGTTTGCCCCGGGTGCGCACCTCGCGTGCACCTTGGTGCGCACACCTTGGCTGGGTTGCGCGGCCTGGTGGGCACCATGGTGCGCACCAAGGAGCGCTCCGAAGTGTGCTCCAAGGTGCGGCGTGCACGAAGTCGGAGCCCGGTTTGCCCCGGGTACGCACCTCGCGTGCACCTTCGCCGGGGTGGGCACCTCGGCTGGGTTGCGCGCCCTGGTGCGCACCAAGGAGCGCTCCGAAGTGTGCTCCAAGGTGCGGCGTGCACGAAGTCGGAGCCCGGTTTGCCCCGGGTGCGCACCTTCGCCGCGGTGCGCACCATGGCGTGCACGAAGTCGGAGCCCGGTTTGCCCCGGGTGCGCACCTCGCGTGCACCTTCGGCGGGGTTGCGCGCCCTGGTGGGCACCATGGTGCGCACCAAGGAGCGCTCCGAAGTGTGCTCCAAGGTGCGGCGTGCACGAAGTCGGAGCCCGGTTTGCCCCGGGTGCGCACCTCGCGTGCACCTTCGGCGGGGTTGCGCGCCCTGGTGGGCACCATGGTGCGCACCAAGGAGCGCTCCGAAGTGTGCTCCAAGGTGCGGCGTGCACGAAGTCGGAGCCCGGTTTGCCCCGGGTGCGCACCTCGCGTGCACCTTCGCCGCGGTGGGCACCATGGCGTGCACGAAGTCGGAGCCCGGTTTGCCCCGGGTGCGCACCTCGCGTGCACCTTCGCCGGGGTGGGCACCTCGGCTGGGTTGCGCGCCCTGGTGCGCACCAAGGAGCGCTCCGAAGTGTGCTCCAAGGTGCGGCGTGCACGAAGTCGGAGCCCGGTTTGCCCCGGGTGCGCACCTCGCGTGCACCTTCGCCAGGGTGGGCACCTCGGTGCGCACACCTTCTCAATGTTTTCTTGCCTTTTCTGGAAATTGGTGAAGGCAGCGCATCAAAGGTGCGCACCTCGGTGTGCTCCGAGGTGCGAACCCGAGAGCGCTCCGAGGTGCCCACGAAGTCGAAAGTCGGGTTAATTGCATTGTTTTCCCCGGGTGCGCTCCGAGGTGCGCAACATCGGCGCGCACCAAGGAGGGCTCCGAAGTGTGCTCCAAGGTGCGCACGATGGCGTGCACCTCTGGTGCGCACGATTCGGAGCTCGGTTTGACCGGGGTGCGCACACCTTGGCTGGGTTGCGCACCTTTTGTGCGCTCCAAGGTGCGCACGAAGTCGGAGCTCGGTTTGCCCCGGGTGCGCACCTTCGCCAGGGTGCGCACCTTGATGCGCACGCCTTGGCTGGGCTGCGCACCTTGGTGGGCGCCATGGTGCGCACCTTTCGTGCGCTCCAAGGTGCGCACGAAGTCGGAGCTCGGTTTGCCCCGGGTGCGCACCTTGGTGGGCGCCATGGTGCACTCCGAGGTGCCCAAGATTGGTGCGCACCAAGGAGCGCTCCGAAGTGCGCTCCAAGGTGCGCGCGAAGTCGAAAGTTGGGTTAATTGTCCGGTTTGCCTCGGGTGCGCACCTTGCGTGCACCTTCGCCAGGGTGGGCGCCTTGGTGCGCACACCTTGGCTGGGCTGCGCACACCTTGGCACCCGCGTTTCCTTCATTTTAAATTTTTTTTTTTTACAATCTCTCAAGTGGGAAATTCTATAATCTCAACTTTTTTTGCCTTTTCAGGAAACTTTTGAATGGAGCGCATCATTGGTGCGCTCCGAAGTGTGCTCCAAAGCTCTCTCCAGCTGCGTGCACCTGCCCCGGCCGCGCACCCGGCCCCGCCCAGCTTCGCTCACCTGTCCCGGGCGTCTGGTGCGGAACCTTAGAGTAAGAAACATCACCGTGCACCTTGGCCAACGTGCGCGACTCGACCGAGCGCGCACTGGCCGAGGTGCACACCGATTTCACCTGGGTGCGCGCGCAGCACCTCGGGCGCACCGGGGTGCGCGCACAACGCCCGGGTTGCACCGTGGCCTGTGTGCTCGGGGCGCCTCGGGTGCGCGCTCGGTGTCGCCCCCGCGCGCGCGGTAGTGCGGGCAGCGCACCCCGGCCCGGCCCGGCCCCGACGAGAACGCAAACGGGCAAAAGGTTTATTCAAATAGCATTGCGACGCCCGGCGAAAAACTAAAAAAGGGTGCAACACCGGGACTTCCCGGGAGGTCACCCATCCCAGTACTACTCCGGCCCAAGCGCGCTTAACTGCGGAGTTCTGATGGGATCCGGTGCACTAACGCTGGTATGATCGCACCCGTTATGAGCTTGTCGCAGTGTGTACTTAGCAAACCGCGACCCACGTGCGAATCCACCCCGGCCACCCACCCCCGTCGAGGTGCACACCCTCCCTCGCGAAGTGCGCCCCGTTCGCCAAGTGTGAGCCCTGCCCGGGTGCGCGCACCTTGCTAGGGCGTCGGGTGTGCACCCGGCCCGGCCTACGTGCGTGCACCTGGAGGGGGCGTCGTGTGCGTGCAGTGTCCCGTCTGCAACGCGGTGCCCACACACCACCTCGGGCGCAACGACCTGCGCTCACATGTGGGCCGAGTGCACCTTGGTGCATGTTCGGGGCGCCTCGGGTGCACGCTCGATCTTGCCCCGGTGCACCAAGGCGCTCGGTTTGCCCCGGGTGCGCACTTGGTGCAAGGTGGGCACCCAAAATAGGGATCAAGCACCAAAACACAAGTTTCGGGATGCAAAATGGGACCCAAGGACCACAAATGCGTTCCAAGACCCATGATGGGTCCACGAGAACAAAAATGTGTTCCGAGACTTAATAAACAAATATTGGGTTTTAGGAGAAGAAACATGCTCTGATGCCCAAAACGAGAATCGACCCCGAAAAGGCCACAGGCCAAAAGTGGGATGCGAGACAAAAAAAAATGGGACCCGAGGACCAAAATTGGGTTCCCAGGTCGAAGACAGGGCAACCGGACAAGAAACGACCTCTAAGGCTCGAAATGAGTCCCGACGACTAAAACTTGACAAGAAGCACCCATCAGGCACCCAACTCGACACCCATGGGATGCCGACCCACCCGGGCTTCCACCTAGCACACCTTGGCACCCACCCACCCTCGCACCCAACCTCGCACCCAACTTAGCACCTTTGAACCCACATTGGCACTCACCCTGACCCTGGCACCTTGGAACCCACATTGGCACTCACCTTGACCCTGGCACCCACCTTTGCACTCACCTTGGGACCCACCCTGGCTCCCACCTCGGCACCCACCCAGACACCCACCTTGGTTCCTTGGCACCCACCTTGGATCCTTGGCACCCACCCCGACACCCACCTTGGCACGCAACTTGGCTACTTGCCACCCACCTTGGCTCCTTGACGCCCACCCCGACAACCACCCCGTGACCTACCCTGGCTAGGGTTGGTGCACACCCACCCTGGTGCCCACCTTGGCACCCACCCTATGACCCACCTTGGCACGCACCTTAGTACCCACCCCGTTACCCACCCTAGGACCCACCCCGTGACCCACCTTGGCCAGGGTGGGTGCACCCACCCTGGTGCCCACCTTGGCACCCACCCATCCTAGCACCCAGCCTGTGACCGGGCTTGGAACCCAACCTTGCACCCGCACCCGTCTTGGCCAGTGTGGGTGCGCACCCATCCTGGCACCCACGTTGTGACACACCCTTTAACCCACGCACCCTAGCACCCACGTTGGCACCCACCTTGGAACCCAACCTAGCAACTTGGCACCCACCCCGTGACCCACCTTGGCATCCACCATAGCAGTCGCCGACTTGGCACCCACCTCGGCACCCACCTTGACACTTGTGGACCCACCTTGCCACTCACCCTAGCATCGACCCATCCTAGCACCCACCCTGGCACCTTTGCACCCTAGCACTCACCCATCCTAGCACCTAACCTGTGACCCACCTTGACACTCACCCTCGCACCCACCTTGGAACCCAACCTAGCACCCACCCACCCTGACACCAACCCTAGCACCTACCCACCCTTGCACCCACCCTGTGACCCATCTTGGCACCCACCCATCCTACCACTCAACCTATCACCCACCTTCTCACCCACCTTGGCATCCACCTTAGCACCCACCCACACTGGCACCTTGGCACCCACCTCGGGCAAGGTGGGTGCACACCCACCCTGGCACCCAATTTAGAACCCACCGAGCATGTTACCCACCTTGGCACCCACATTGCAGCCCACCCTAGTACCCACCCTATGACCCACATTGGCATCCACACCCTAGCACCCAGGCACCTCGACACCCGCCTTGACACCCACCCTAGCACTGAACCTGTGACCCACCTTGGAACTCACCCTAGAACCCACCCACCCTGTGAACCACCTTGGCATCCACCTTAGCACCCACCCACCTTGGCACCCACTCTAGCACTCACCCATCCTAACACCCAACTTGTTACCCACCTTGGCACCCGCCCTCGCGTCCACCTTGAAACCCACCCTAGCACCCACCCACGCAGGAGCCCACCTTGGCACCCAACCTAACACCCACGCATCCTGGCACCCAACTTGTGACCCACCTTGGAACCCACCCTAGTACCCACCTTTGAACCCACTATATCACCAACCCACCTTGGCACCCACCCTATGACCCTCTTTGGAATCCACCCTAGCACGCACCCACCCTGGCACCCACCATGGAGCGCACCCTAGCACCCACCCACCTCGGCACGCACCTCAACACCCACCTTGGTGTGCGCACTGCGCCAACCTCTCAAAGACCCTATGTGGTGCGCTCCAAAGTGTACACCTTTGGTGCGCTCCAAGGTGCGCACCTTTGGTGCACACCGAGGTGCACACCAAAGTGTGCACCGAGGTGAGCACCAAAGTGCACTCCAGGGTGCACACCAAGGCGTGCACCTTTGGTGCGGTCAATGCAAACGAATTCGGAAGTTGGGGTCGATGTCCTAATCGCTGCTGCAGACTACACGTATGAGAATCGGACAAATAGCTTTATATAGGGGAGGTGTTGCGTTTGATGGGTCGACTCCCCTGGTTGTGTGCACTGCACCAACTTCAAAGACCCTGTCTTGTTTAAGAAGTCAAAAGTTGGGGTGGATGTCCTAATCATTGCTGCAGTCTACGCATGTATGAGAATCAGACAAATAGCTTATATAGGGGAGGTGTTGCATTCGGTGGGTTGACTCCCCTGGTTGTGCGCACTGCGCCAACCTCAAAGACCCCGCATAGCAGAAGAAGTCGGAAGTCGGATTTTGGTGAGCACCAAGGCGTGCACCTTTGGTGCGGTCAACGCAGACGAATTCAGAAGTTGGGGTGGATGTCCTAATCGTTGTTGCAGGCTACACATGTATGAGAATCAGACAAATAGCTTATATAGGGGAGGTGTTGGGTTTGATGGGTCAACTCCCTTGGTTGTGCGCATTACGCCAACCTCAAAGACCTTGTTTTCGTTAAGAAGTCAAAAGTTGGGGTCAATGTCCTAATGGCTCCTGCAGGCTACACATGTATGAGAATCGGACAAATAGCTTATATAGGGGAGGTGTTGGGTTTGATGGGTCGACTCCCCTGGTTGTGCGCATTACGTCAACCTCAAAGACCTTGTTTTCGTTAAGAAGTCAAAAGTTGGGGTCGATGTCCTAATTGCTCCTGTAGACTACACATGTATGAGAATCAGACAAATAGCTTATATAGGGGAGGTGTTGGGTTTGATGGGTTGACTCCCCTAGTTGTTCGCATTACACCAACCTCAAAGACCTTGTTTTCGTTTAGAAGCCGAAAGTTGGGGTCGATGTCCTAATTGCTCCTGCAGGCTACGCATGTATGAGAATCAGACAAATAGCTTATATAGGGGAGGTGTTGGGTTTGATGGGTCGACTCCCCTGGTTGTGCGCATTGCGCCAACCTCAAAGACCCTGCATTGCGGATGAAGTCGAAAGTCAGAGTTTGGTGTGCTACAAGGTGTGGTCGAAGGTGCTCACCTAGGTGTGCACCTTTGGAGCACAGGAAAAGTGCCCTCCAAAAGTGCGCACCTTTGGAGTGCACAAAAGTGCCCTCCAAAAGTGCGCACCTTTGGAGCGCAGAAAAGTGCCCTCCAAAAAGTGCCCTCCAAAAGTGCGCACCTTTGGAGCGCAGAAAAGTGCCCTCCAAAAAGTGCCCTCCAAAAGTGCGCACCTTTGGAGCGCAGAAAAGTGCCCTCCAAAAAGTGCCCTCCAAAAGTGCGCACCTTTGGAGCGCAGAAAAGTGCCCTCCAAAAAGTGCCCTCCAAAAGTGCGCACCTTTGGAGCGCAGAAAAGTGCCCTCCAAAAAGTGCCCTCCAAAAGTGCGCACCTTTGGAGCGCAGAAAAGTGCCCTCCAAAAAGTGCCCTCCAAAAGTGCGCACCTTTGGAGCGCAGAAAAGTGCCCTCCAAAAAGTGCCCTCCAAAAGTGCGCACCTTTGGAGCGCAGAAAAGTGCCCTCCAAAAAGTGCCCTCCAAAAGTGCGCACCTTTGGAGCGCAGAAAAGTGCCCTCCAAAAAGTGCCCTCCAAAAGTGCGCACCTTTGGAGCGCAGAAAAGTGCCCTCCAAAAAGTGCCCTCCAAAAGTGCGCACCTTTGGAGCGCAGAAAAGTGCCCTCCAAAAGTGCGCACCTTTGGAGCGCACAAAAGTGCCCTCCAAAAGTGCGCACTTTTGGTGCGCACCAAGGCGCTGGTTCGGTCGTTGCAGGCGAGTTCGGAAGTTGGGGTCGATGTCCTGAGCGGAGGTGCAAACTACACAGGTGTCGGAATCGGACAAATAGCTTATATAGGGGAGGTGTATGCTTCGATGGGTCGACTCCCCAGGTTGAGCGCACCGCGCCAACCTCAAAGACCCTACGGTATGGATGAAGTCGGAAGTTGGGTCCGATGACCGATTCGATTAGTAGGTATGCTCATGAGGTCGGAATTTGGGTCCGATGACCTGCCATGTGCAGGAAGGCGAATGTTGACACTGTGCGTTGCAAGGTGCACACCAAGGCGCTGGTGCGGTCTTTTTAGTCGAGTTCGGAAGTTGGGGTCGATGTCCTGATCGGAGGTGCAAGCTACACAGGTGTGGGAATCGGACAAATAGCTTATATAGGGGAGGTGTATGCTTCGTTGGGTCGACTCCCCGGGTTGAGCGCACCGCGCCAACCTCAAAGACCCTACGGTATGGATGAAGTCGGAAGTTGGGTCCGATGACCGATTCGATATGTAGGCATACTCGCGAGGTCGGAATTTGGGTCCGATGACCTGCCACGTGCAGGAAGGCGAATGTTGGCACTGTGCGTTGCAAGGTGCGCACCAAGGCGCTGGTTCGGTCGTTGGAGGCGAGTTCGGAAGTTGGGGTCGATGTCTTGATCGGAGGTGCAAACTACACAGGTGTGGGAATCGGACAAATAGCTTATATAGGGGAGGTGTATGCTTCGTTGGGTCGACTCCCCGGGTTGAGCGCACCGCGCCAACCTCAAAGACCCTACGGTATGGATGAAGTCGGAAGTTGGGTCCGATGACCGATTCGATATGTAGGCATACTCGCGAGGTCGGAATTTGGGTCCGATGACCTGCCATGTGCAGGAAGGCGAATGTTGGGACTGTGCGTCGCAAGGTGCGCACCAAGGCGCTGGTGCCGTCGTTGCAGTCGAGTTCGGAAGTTGGGGTCGATGTCCTGGTCAGAGGTGCAAACTACACAGGTGTGGGAATCGGACAAATAGCTTATATAGGGGAGGTGTATGCTTCGATGGGTCGACTCCCTGGGTTGAGCGCACCGCGCCAACCTCAAAGACCCTACAGTATGGATGAAGTCGGAAGTTGGGTCCGATGACCGATTCGATACGTAGGCATATTGGCGAGGTCTGAATTTGTGTCCGATGACCTGCCATGCGCAGGAAGGCGGAATTTGGGTCCGATGACCGAGTTGATGGCGTGCCATGCGCAGAAAGGCGGAATTTGGGTCCGATGACCGAGTTGATGTTGATGGCCCGCCATGCACAGGAAGGCGGAATTTGGGTCCGATGACCGATTTGAAGGCGTGCCATACGCAAAAAGGCGGAGTTTGGGTCCGATGACCGAGTTGATATTGATGGCCCGCCATGCGCAGGAAGGCGGAATTTGGGTCCGATGACCTGACATACGCATGGAGTCCGACTCGGGGGCCGATGTTCGATTCGATGACTTGCATTGTGGGTAAAGTCGGAAGTTGTGGTCTTTGACCCGATTCGATGACCAGACTTCGGCTGCTTGAGAATCGGACAAATAACTTATATAGGGGATGTCACGGGCTTTGGGAGTTAAGCCTGTGCGGCACCGACAAGTCCCGACCCGACTCGGATCCGTTCAAGGTCAGAGACCTTCGGCCTACGCCTCGTCCCTTCCAATATTGCGCTAAAGCGGAATGCACAATGTAAATGCAGATCGACTTGCTCCCAGAATGCATAAAAGGATACGATGCAATGCGGAATAAAATAGACAACACAACATTCAAAGGTGGGGCGAGGTGCCCATATCCTTTATTATTATCCTCAAAGATTACAATGCTGGATAGAACTCGGTATTGAGAAATACCGGTCGCCCCCAAATGGATTGCCCAGCCAGCCAATCTGACTCGGACAAGTTACAAAGAGTCCCTTCGACTCAGACTGGGATCGGCTCGCTCGAGAGGAGAACCAGTTAGCTCCTCGAGGTGCCAGATCGCCAAGTCACAAGACCCCAATGCTCGCCTGAGCAATAAAGTCCCTCGCTGCAATACTCGCACTCAGACTTGCGACGCCGAAGACTCGCATCTGTCTGCTCGTCTGCTCGCTGCCGAATGCTTGATCGCTGATGATCTTGATTCTGAATCTGCTTCTGCTTGCCAAGAATGAGCATCCCGCTCATCTTATATACTGGAGGGTCGGACCCAAATAAAAGAGCCGTTGGGCGGATAGGGCCGGCCCAAAAGGAATCCCGCCAATGGAAAATTAGCGCCCATATAGGTCCGGACTCATATAAGTTAAGTCCGCGCTAAGAAGAACATCGGCCAAGTCCCATGTCGGCCCCCGCCAAGGAAATAAAACATATCGGCCCCGCCGATGAAATGAATTAAGTCGGCTGTGTGAAACACCAATTCCATGTCGGCTATGCAAAAGAAAGAGTTCCGATGCAAAATGGAACCCCACTAAGGCTGGACCCGATCCAAAAACTGTGCAAGTATTCTGCCCAATGCAGACCCGTTACATCCTCCCCCACTAAACTAGTGGCGGCGCCCTCGACGCCAGCACCCCTGCACAAAGCACTGGGAGGCATAGACCCAGAAATCTACTCCTGTCTGGGCGGGTTCCTCCTGGAGAGGAACTCCATGATTATCTCCTCGTCTCGCCATAACGACTCACTGCGTTCCCAGGAAGCGGAGTCGCGTCCCTGTCCTTCGAACATCACCAAGAACTCACGGATGCCGTTCTTGCCTCCTCCTCGTGTTCGCATTGCAAGGACCTGGCTGACTCTGCGGTCCGGATTGTCCAACACATTCGCCGGGCCTCTGTTCGGAATATTTCTTATCAGATCTTCGTCATCTGGATGATGCGGTCTCAACTGAGAGACGTGGAAAACAGGATGAGTCTTGAGATGGAGGGGTAAGTTGAGTTGGTAGGCGACGGGATTGATCTTCCGAATGACTTCGAAAGGTCCATCAAATCGTCTGACCAACGAAGCACTCAGCCCCTTTGGGACTTTGAATCGGTCCTGATCCATGCGAACCAAAACTTTGTCGCCAACATCAAACTCCAATCGACGCCTGTGCCTGTCAGCAAACTTCTTCATCCTGTCTGAAGCCTGGGTGAGATGGTAACGAGCCAAGTCCACCTTCTCATTCCAGCTCTTCAGTCGTTCTGTTGCATCAACATTCTCGCCTTGGTATCCTGCCAAGACTGTGTGGGGTGAAAGAGGTTGTTGGCCCGTAGCCAACTCAAAAGGACTGAACTTCGAGGACTCACTCCTCTGCAGATTGTAGGAGAACTGGGCCACATCCAGCAGCTTAGGCCAGTTCCTCTGATCCGAGACTACGAAGTGCCTTAGGTAGTCTTTGAGGATGCCATTAATCCGCTCTGTCTGTCCATCAGTCTGGGGATGGAACCCCGAACTCATCAGGAGTCGGGTCCCAACAATCTTGAACAACTCCTGCCAGAAGCTCGAAGTGAATCGAGGGTCCCGATCACTTACAATGCTCAAAGGTATACCCCAGTTTTTGACCACATTCTTGAAAAAGAGCTCGGCCGCCTCCTCGGCTGGACACGAGGTCTTACATGCAATGAATATTGCATACTTACTGAACCTGTCTACCACGACCATGATGCTAGAATGTCCATCTACTTCCGGCAACTGTGTGATGAAGTCCATGCTCACACTTGCCCAAGGTCGCACAGGAACGGGGAGAGGACGCAACAAGCCCGCCGGCTGCAACATCTGAGCTTTGTCTTGCTGACAAGTGAGGCAAGTCCTCACATACCTCTCAACATCGTCCCTCATGTTAGGCCAGTAGAAGCCTCTTTCCAACAAGGCCATTGTTCGCTTCTGTCCCGGATGCCCTGCCCAAACGGAATCATGACACTCCTGCAAGACCTCCTTGCGAACATCTCTCCACTTCGGAAGGTAGACTCGGTTTGCGGCAAAGTACAGGAGTCCATCCTGAAGTGCGAACTTCCGAGTTCGCCCAGCTTGCACCTGCAATACAATCTGCCACGCCTGCGAGTCATTCTCCAGTCCCTCCTTGATTTTCTCAATCATGTCTTCGTTCAACACAACTTGGCTCTGACCCAGGAGCTTCAAAGCACCAAGCTGTGCCTTCCTGCTAAGTGCATCGGCTACCACATTATGTCGCCCCGGATTGTATATCAGCTCAAAGTCGAATTCTGCCAGGAATTCTTGCCACCTCGCCTGCTTCGGGGTGAGCTTAGACTGAGTCTTGAAGTAAGTGGAGCTGACATTGTCTGTCTTCACTATGAACGGCACCCCCAGCAAGTAATGCCTCCAAGTTCTCAAACAGTGCACTATCGCAGTCATCTCTTTCTCATGCGCCGAGTAGTTCCTCTCTCTGTCATTCAACTTCCGAGATTCATATGCCACAGGATGCCCATCCTGCATCAAAACTCCACCCATGGCATAGTCGGACGCATCGGTTTGGACCTCAAAAGGTTGGCCATATTTCGGCAAAGCAAGGACTGGCTCCTCAGTCAACTTGTCTTTTAGCAACTCAAATGCTGTCTGCTGCTTATCGCCCCATTTCCATCCGCGGTCCTTCTTCAACAGATCCGTCAAGGGGCTCGCAATCCGGGAATAGCCTGCTACAAACTTGCGATAGTAGTTAGCTAAACCAAGGAACTGTCTCACCTCATGCACATTGCGAAGCGGCTCCCAGTCTCGGATTGCCTGAAGCTTCTCCGGGTCTGGTCGGATCTGGCCATGACCAAGAATATGGCCCAGAAACGGCACTTCCTCCTGCGCAAAAGCACACTTTTCCTTCTTTGCGAACAGCTGATGTTCTCTCAACAAAGCAAACACCTCCTGAAGGTGCCGCTTGTGTTCCTCCATGTCTCGACTGTATACCAAAATGTCATCCAGATACACAACAACGCACTTGTCCAATAATGAGCGAAACACATCGTTCATCAAGGTGCTGAAGGTTGCAGGAGCGTTAGTGAGACCAAAAGGCATAACCAAGAATTCATAGCTACCATACCTCGTCGTGATCGCGGTCTTCTCCTCATCACCTGGCGCGATCCTGATCTGATAGTAACCCTGCCTCAGGTCCAACTTGGTGAACACTCTTGCATCGACCAGTCGATCAAAGCTATCCGCTATGAGAGGTAACGGATACTTGTTCTTGATGGTGAGCTTGTTCAAAGCTCGATAGTCCACACACATCCGAAGGCTTCCATCCTTCTTGCGCTGGAACAATACTGGAGCAGCATAAGGTGATCTGGAGGGACGCAAGTATCCTGCCTCAGCGAGCTCTGCCAACTGCTTCCTCAACTCTTCCATCTCTGGTGCGGAGAGTCGATAAGGAGCCTTCGCTGGTGGTCTTGCCCCTGACTCCAGTTCGATCCTGTGATCAACGTGCCTCCTCGGTGGTAACACAGCTGGGAGCTGGTCTGGCATAACATCCGCAAACTCGGACAACACATCCTGGATCGCCGAGGTGTTAGAGGGTCCTGACGACTCTCCTTCATCCCAATCTCCAATCAGTGCGGCCAAAAACAACTCCTCCCGCCTTCCCTTGCCAACCTGCTTAGCACTGAGCGCATTCAACAGGAGATCCTGTTCTACGCTCTTCATCATCGGAACCATACTTGGTCTGCTCGGATCCAATATCAGCAAACAGCTCAAGTGTGGCACCACAGCTGCTGATGCCGACCTCAAGAACTCCTGCCCGAGTATGAGATCGAACTCATTCATTCCAATGGCGATCAAATCAAGCACACCCTGCCACGACCCAACTCGGATGACTTCCTTATGGATCTCACCGCTCACCTGCTGCGCGGGTGCGGTCACCGCCTTGAACTGATTTGTAGTGGGCTCGATCTTGAGTCCAAGCTTCTTCGCTCGGGATGCGGAGATGTAGTTGTGGGTGGCACCTGAATCCACCATAGCTAGCACCTTCTTGTTGCCAAAGAAAGTCTCCACAAAACACAACTCGTGCTTATCGGCCACTTCGGTAGAATGTTGCACTGCATTCAGGAGTTGCAAGGTGCTCATTGCGGGCAACTTCTTCTCCTCGAACAACAGCGCGTTGATCCTACTCCGATCTGGACAGCTCCGTGCCCAGTGATCATCTTTGCCACAGATGAAACACCCTGGATCACGATCCTTCTTCTTCTCAGTCTGTGTGTGATCTTTCTTCTTCGGGTTGCCTCCTCCATTCGACTTCTTCGGTTTCTTCTTCCTGGGCTCGCCGTTAGGATCAGAAGGAGGTCCGCCTCCCTTCTTCTCTTTCCGGCGGAAGTTCTTGTAGTCTGTTCGAGCTCCACCAAAGCCCCTAGCTGCATCGCCCTTATAATCGAGCAGCCCATCCGCAACTGTGATCGCCTCGGCCAAAGTCTGAACTTTCTGTCTCCTCAGCTCATCCTTCGCCCAGGGTTGCAGACCCTTAGTGAAGAGGAATAACTTCTCGAAGTCGCTCAACTTGGTGCATTCCAAATCCAACACCTGAAATGCCTTGACATACTCTCGAATAGTGCCAGTATGCTTGAGTTCATCGAACCTGGATCGGATGATCCAATCCGAATTCCCAGGTCGGAATTGATCATGAAGCGCTGCCTTCAAGTCAGCCCAGGACTTGATCGGTTTCACCGTCTTCCCAGCGCGTTCATCTGCCTGATGCGTTCGCCACCACAGCTTCGCACTGCCGGTAAGGTATGTTGCAATATCCTTGACCTGTGCCTCATCAGACGTCTTCGGTGCACACGACAGGTACTCCTCAACATCCCAGAAGAAATTATCAAGTGCCTTGTCATCGCGCTCACCGTCATAAGTTCCAACTCGAGTTGCCTTAGAACCATGCGTTCCTCCCTGCAACAACGAATGGAAGATCTGTTGCCCCTCTTTGAGGAAGCGGATCTCTTCCCTCAAAGACTCTATCTGTTCCGCCAGCTTCGACCACTCTGCCGTCATGCGCTCCTCGAGGTCGGACTGTTCCAAGTCCTCGAGTCGATTTTCATGGTCTTGGAGCCAATCGCGGTGCTTCGGATCTTTCCCCTTCGAAGACACCTTCGCAGCCTTACTCTCAGGTTGCACGACCTCCACTTCATGCTGACTATCTGTATCTGCCATCTCTCGATCTACACAGCCCCAGATCTGATCCGAAGCTCTGATACCAACTGTCACGGGCTTTGGGAGTTAAGCCTGTGCGGCACCGACAAGTCCCGACCCGACTCGGATCCGTTCAAGGTCAGAGACCTTCGGCCTACGCCTCGTCCCTTCCAATATTGCGCTAAAGCGGAATGCACAATGTAAATGCAGATCGACTTGCTCCCAGAATGCATAAAAGGATACGATGCAATGCGGAATAAAATAGACAACACAACATTCAAAGGTGGGGCGAGGTGCCCATATCCTTTATTATTATCCTCAAAGATTACAATGCTGGATAGAACTCGGTATTGAGAAATACCGGTCGCCCCCAAATGGATTGCCCAGCCAGCCAATCTGACTCGGACAAGTTACAAAGAGTCCCTTCGACTCAGACTGGGATCGGCTCGCTCGAGAGGAGAACCAGTTAGCTCCTCGAGGTGCCAGATCGCCAAGTCACAAGACCCCAATGCTCGCCTGAGCAATAAAGTCCCTCGCTGCAATACTCGCACTCAGACTTGCGACGCCGAAGACTCGCATCTGTCTGCTCGTCTGCTCGCTGCCGAATGCTTGATCGCTGATGATCTTGATTCTGAATCTGCTTCTGCTTGCCAAGAATGAGCATCCCGCTCATCTTATATACTGGAGGGTCGGACCCAAATAAAAGAGCCGTTGGGCGGATAGGGCCGGCCCAAAAGGAATCCCGCCAATGGAAAATTAGCGCCCATATAGGTCCGGACTCATATAAGTTAAGTCCGCGCTAAGAAGAACATCGGCCAAGTCCCATGTCGGCCCCCGCCAAGGAAATAAAACATATCGGCCCCGCCGATGAAATGAATTAAGTCGGCTGTGTGAAACACCAATTCCATGTCGGCTATGCAAAAGAAAGAGTTCCGATGCAAAATGGAACCCCACTAAGGCTGGACCCGATCCAAAAACTGTGCAAGTATTCTGCCCAATGCAGACCCGTTACAGGGGAGGTAGTGTTCTCGAGCATCCTCCCCCCGTGCCCGTTTATGTCGATTGATGCTGGTGCTCGACTGGTTGGAGCGCTCGGATGCAAAAATCTTGCACCAGGATTTATCGATTGTGATGGACACGGCAAGTCTCCTGATTGCTATGCAGGAGCTCATCGTGAATCTCTATGCGGCCTTGGTATGGACTCGACCTGCGGAATGGTTCGGCAATGGTAGTCGCTCCAACACGTCCTTGCAATGGCCACAGAGGTGATTCGACTAGAGCTCCAGTCTAGCTTTTGGGTTGCTTGGCGGACTGGTATAGCCGCGATCGAGTTCCGGCCATGAACGTTTTAGATAGCTCTTGGGCTTTCTGGGACGGAAGTCGGAAGTTTGGGCTGTTGTCCGATTTGATGACCATTCTTCGGATGTGTGAGAATCGGACAAATAACTTATATAGGGGACTGTGTTGTCTCACGCAGCCCCCTCCGTGCCCCTCTATCTCGACCGATGTTGGTGCTTGAAAGGGTTGGGATCGCTCGGATTTATAAACGTGCACCACCATTTGTCGAGTGTGAGGGACGCGGCAGGTCTCCTAAATGCTATGCGGGCGCTCTCTGAGAATCTCTATCCGGCCTCGACACAGACTAGTCTTGCTGAATGGTTTGGCACTGGTAGTCGATCCAACACGTCGTTGTTGTGGCCGCCTAGGCGATTCGATTCGAGCCCCCGTCTAGCTTTTGGGTTGCTTGGCGGATTTTGCCCTATCCGCAAGTGAGCTCGGTCCCTAAACGTTCGAGAAACCCGATTGCTATGCGCCGACTCTCTTTCTTGCGAGCCTCCATCTAGCTTTTGGGTCTCTACGGAACGGAAGTCGGAATCTGGGACCGTTGTTTGATTCGACGAGGCAGACTACGGTTGTGCGAGAATCGGACAAATAACTTATATAGGGGAGGTGTTGACTGGAGCATTCTCCCCCGTGCCCCTCTAACTCGACCAATGCTGGCGCTCGAACGGTGGTAGCGCTCGGATTTTCATTGAGCGCCAGCATTGGTCGATTTAGAGGGGCATGCGAGATTCCCGAATGCTATGCGAGGGCTCTAACGGAAATGTCTATTGGTTTCGGTATGGATGCAATTGCGAGTGGTTCGGCAAAGGTAGTCGTTCCGATGCGTCCATGTCGTGGCCAAATCGATAATTCGATTTGAGCCCTCGTATAGCATTTGGGTCTCTCGATGTGATTCCGCATTCCAGTCCCTTTGGGCACTGCTTGAGCCGCATCCCAGGGGGTTCCCTTCCCAATAATCTGCCTCGCAACCCGATTGCTATGCGGTGAGGCTCCTCGGCCGCCTCGGAACTATCTGTGTATCAGACGCATCGCGGGATAAGGGGTTGGCAACGGTAGTCGCCCCAAGCGCGTCCGATGCTTGGACCATTCCGAGGCGGCCCTGAAGCCTCTTCCGTCTAGCCGTTGGGTCCTTCTCGCCGCATCCCTCGCCTCGCACCCCGATTGCTATGCGGTGAGGCTCCTCGGCCGCCTCGGAACTATCTGTGTATCGGACGCGTCGCGGGATAAGGGGTTGTCACTGGTAGTCGCCCCAAGCGCGTCCGATGCTTGGACCATTCCGAGGCGGCCCTGAAGCCTCTTCCGTCTAGCCGTTGGGTCCTTCTCGCCGCATCCCTCGCCTCGCACCCCGATTGCTATGCGGTGAGGCTCCTCGGCCGCCTCGGAACTATCTGTGTATCGGACGCGTCGCGGGATAAGGGGTTGTCATTGGTAGTCGCCCCAAGCGCGTCCGATGCTTGGACCATTCCGAGGCGGCCCTGAAGCCTCTTCCGTCTAGCCGTTGGGTCCTTCTCGCCGCATCCCTCGCCTCGCACCCCGATTGCTATGCGGTGAGGCTCCTCGGCCGCCTCGGAACTATCTGTGTATCGGACGCGTCGCGGGATAAGGGGTTGTCACTGGTAGTCGCCCCAAGCGCGTCCGATGCTTGGACCATTCCGAGGCGGCCCTGAAGCCTCTTCCGTCTAGCCGTTGGGTCCTTCTCGCCGCATCCCTCGCCTCGCACCCCGATTGCTATGCGGTGAGGCTCCTCGGCCGCCTCGGAACTATCTGTGTATCGGACGCGTCGCGGGATAAGGGGTTGTCACTGGTAGTCGCCCCAAGCGCGTTCGATGCTTGGACCATTCCGAGGCGGCCCTGAAGCCTCTTCCGTCTAGCCGTTGGGTCCTTCTCGCCGCATCCCTCGCCTCGCACCCCGATTGCTATGCGGTGAGGCTCCTCGGCCGCCTTGGAACTATCTGTGTATCGGACGCGTCGCGGGATAAGGGGTTGTCACTGGTAGTCGCCCCAAGCGCGTCCGATGCTTGGACCATTCCGAGGCGGACCCGAAGCCTCTTCCGTCTAGCCGTTGGGTCCTTCTCGCCGCATCCTTCGCCTCGCACCCCGATTGCTATGCGGTGAGGCTCCTCGGCCGCCTCGGAACTATCTGTGTATCGGACGCGTCGCGGGATAAGGGGTTGTCACTGGTAGTCGCCCCAAGCGCGTCCGATGCTTGGACCATTCCGAGGCGGACCCGAAGCCTCTTCCGTCTAGCCGTTGGGTCCTTCTCGCCGCATCCCTCGCCTCGCACCCCGATTGCTATGCGGTGAGGCTCCTCGGCCGCCTTGGAACTATCTGTGTATCGGACGCGTCGCGGGATAAGGGGTTGTCACTGGTAGTCGCCCCAAGCGCGTCCGATGCTTGGACCATTCCGAGGCGGACCCGAAGCCTCTTCCGTCTAGCCGTTGGGTCCTTCTCGCCGCATCCCTCGCCTCGCACCCCGATTGCTATGCGGTGAGGCTCCTCGGCCGCCTTGGAACTATCTGTGTATCGGACGCGTCGCGGGATAAGGGGTTGTCACTGGTAGTCGCCCCAAGCGCGTCCGATGCTTGGACCATTCCGAGGCGGACCCGAAGCCTCTTCCGTCTAGCCGTTGGGTCCTTCTCGCCGCATCCCTCGCCTCGCACCCCGATTGCTATGCGGTGAGGCTCCTCGGCCGCCTTGGAACTATCTGTGTATCGGACGCGTCGCGGGATAAGGGGTTGTCACTGGTAGTCGCCCCAAGCGCGTCCGATGCTTGGACCATTCCGAGGCGGCCCCGAAGCCTCTTCCGTGTAGCCGTTGGGTCGTTCTCGCCGCATCCCTCGCCTCGCACCCCGATTGCTATGCGGTGAGGCTCCTCGGCCGCCTTGGAACTATCTGTGTATCGGACGCGTCGTGGGATAAGGGGTTGTCACTGGTAGTCGCCCCAAGCGCGTCCGATGCTTGGACCATTCCGAGGCGGCCCCGAAGCCTCTTCCGTGTAGCCGTTGGGTCCTTCTCGCCGCATCCCTCGCCTCGCACCCCGATTGCTATGCGGTGAGGCTCCTCGGCCGCCTTGGAACTATCTGTGTATCGGACGCGTCGCGGGATAAGGGGTTGTCACTGGTAGTCGCCCCAAGCGCGTCCGATGCTTGGACCATTCCGAGGCGGACCTGAAGCCTCTTCCCTCTAGCCGTTGGGGCTTTCTCGCCGCATCCCTCGCCTCGCACCCTGATTGCTATGCTGTGAGGCTCCTCGGCCGCCTTGGAACTATCTGTGTATCGGACGCATCGCGGGATAAGGGGTTGGCAGTGGTAGTCGCCCCAAGCGCATCCGATGCTTGGACCATTCCGAGGCGGCCCTGCAGCCTCTTCCGTCTAGCCGTTGGGGCCATCTCGCCGCATCCCCCACCTCGCACCACGATTGCTATGCGGTGAGGCTCCTTGGCCGCCTCGGAACTATCTGTGTATCGGACGCATCGCGGGATAAGGGGTTGTCACTGGTAGTCGCCCCAAGCGCGTCCGATGCTTGGACTATTCCGAGGCGGCCCTGCAGCCTCTTCCGTCTAGCCGTTGGGGCCATCTCGCTGCATCCCCCACCTCCTCGGCCGCCTCGGAACTATCTGTGTATCGGACGCATCGCGGGATAAGGGGTTGGCAGTGGTAGTCGCCCCAAGCGCGTCCGATGCTTGGACTATTCCGAGGCAGCCCTGCAGCCTCTTCCGTCTAGCCTTTGGGGCCATCTCGCCGCATCCCTCGCCTCGCACCCCGATTGCTATGCGGTGAGGCTCCTCGGCCGCCTGGGAACTATCTTCGTATCGGACGCATCGCGGGATAAGGGGTTGTCACTGGTAGTCGCCCCAAGCGCGTCCGATGCTTGGACTATTCCGAGGCGGCCCTGTGGCCTCTTCCGTCTAGCCGTTGGGGCCATCTCGCCGCATCCCCCACCTCGCACCCCGATTGCTATGCGGTGAGGCTCTTCGGCCGCCTTGGAACTATCTTCGTATCGGACGCATCGCGGGATAAGGGGTTGTCACTGGTAGTGGCCCCAAGCGCGTCCGATGCTTGGACTATTCCGAGGCGGCCCTGCAGCCTCTTCCGTCTAGCCGTTGGGGCCATCTCGCCGCATCCCCCACCTCGCACCCCGATTGCTATGCGGTGAGGCTCCTCGGCCGCCTTGGAACTATCTTCGTATCGGACGCATCGCGGGATAAGGGGTTGTCACTGGTAGTCGCCCCAAGCGCGTCCGATGCTTGGACTATTCCGACGCGGCCCTGTGGCCTCTTCCGTCTAGCCGTTGGGGCCATCTCGCCGCATCCCCCACCTCGCACCCCGATTGCTATGCGGTGAGGCTCCTCGGCCGCCTTGGAACCATCTTCGTATCGGACGCATCGCGGGATAGGGGGCTGTCACTGGTAGTCGCCCCAAGCGTGTCCGATGCTTGGACCATTCCTAGGCGGCCCTGAAGCCTCTTCCGTCTAGCCGTTGGGGCCTTCCCGCCCCATCCCTCGCCTCGCACCCCCGATTGCTATGCGGTGAGGCTCCTCGGCCGCCTTGGAACCATCTGTGTATCGGACGCATCGCGGGATAAGGGGTTGGCACTGGCAGTCGCCCCAAGCGCGTCCGATGCTTGGACCATTCCGAGGTGGCCCTGAAGCCTCTTCCGTCTAGCCGTTGGGGCCTTCCCGCCCCATCCCTCGCCTCGCACCCCGATTGATATGCGGTGAGGCTCCTCGGCCGCCTTGGAACTATCTGTGTATCGGACGCATCGCGGGATAAGGGGTTGGCACTGGTAGTCGTCCCAATCGCATCCGATGCTTGGACCATTCCGAGGCGGCCCTGCAGCCTCTTCCGTTTAGCCGTCGGGGCCTTCCCGCCGCATCCCTCGCCTCGCATCCCGATTCCTATGCGGTGAGTCTTCTCGGCCGCCGCGGAACTATACCTGTTATTGCTACTGCATCCTTCGGCTGGTAACCTCCTCTGCCGCCTTGGAACGTTCTCTTTGTCGGACGCGTCGCGGGATAAGGGGTTGGCACTGGTAGTCGCCCCAAGCGCGCCCGATGCATAGACCGCTCCGAGTCGACCTTGCTTTCAGCCTCTCACATGCATAGACCTCTCTGAGTCGACCCTGCAGCCTCTCACGTTTAGCCTTTGGAATCTCGCCTCACAACATGATTGCTATCCTTGATGCATCCCTTGCCTCGAGCCCTGATTGCTTTCTTGGCTGCATCCCTCCTCTCCTCACAGCCCGGTTGTCATCACTGCTTCATCCGTCGCTTCATGCATTCTGGCTGCTGGGCCCTTCCCACCGCACACCTCGATTGCTATCTCTTCTGCATCACACACCCCGATTGCTATCTCTGCTACATCCCTCGGCTCTCACTTCTGCATCCTTCGCCTCACACCTCGATTGCTATCAATGCTGCATCCGTAACCTCACACCCCGATTGCTATGCGGGGAGGCTCCTTGGCCGCCTTGGAAATTTCTGTGTGTCGGACGCACCGCGGGATAAGGGGTTGGCACTGGTAGTCGCCCCAAGTGCGCCCGATTCTTAGACCGCTTCGAGGTGACCTCGTAGCCTCTTTCGTCCAGGCTTCCTGCCTTCAACGCCCTTTTTACACCTCGATTGCTATGCGCGGGCTCGTTGGCGTCTATCACCTCTCTGCGAAGAGTGGCACGATGATTGTTGGGGTAAATCGTAGCAGTCCGATCTCTGGCCTTGGGCCATTGTGAGGGCTGATCGATTTCCTGTGCGCATCTCGTGTTCGCCCAGTAACAGACTCGACGACTTGTAATCGGTCTTGTTCCCGATTGTTCCTGGAGGTAGTCTTCGGAACTCTTGGATTTGACCTGTCACTCGAACTGTCCTCTTCCGAGGATGCTTGTGTGTGTGTGCTTGTGCCATTTCCTTGGCGGTATTAACGAGATATTAAAGAGCGGAGTGAGCGCCTCGCCCAGCTATGTTTGGGGCTCTCACTCCCTTACCCGGTGTGCGACCGCTTTGCACGTAGGTTGCGGAGCATCGCGACTCTTTCGATGTTTGGCGGTTGTCTTCCGGTGATGCGTTGGTCCCGAAGTGCACGTTACTAGCATTTCTGCCATTGTTCTCGATCTTTGGCACGTTCCTTCGTTGCAATTGGATATATATCTCCGTTTATACGCGCAGGCTTCTCCCGCCTATTCAGCGCTGTCCCACTCTCAGCACTCTCGTGGTCTCCTTGGCTTCTCTCTCCCGTGAGCGAGCTCTCTTCTCGAGTCTTTTCCATGTCCCATGGAGGTTGCCTTGCGAAATTCGGG
>NW_026728898.1:195000-210000 GCF_030272615.1 Cryptomeria japonica | reverse complement strand
GGGCACCTTGGCTGGGTTTGCCCCGGCTGCGCTCCGAAGCGGGGTTATTGGAGCGCCGCCTCTTTTTTTGTCGGAGCGTTTGGTGGGGTTTCTCGCATTGGCTCTTCCGAGGCCCGGTTGCCACCCTGGCGCGCACGAAGTCGGAAGTAGGGTTAATTGCCCGGGTGCGCACCTTTGCCAGGGTGGGCACCTTACCTGGGCTGCGCACCAGGGCGGGCTCAAGATGGCACGCGCGTTCCGTTTTTTTCACTATCTTTCAAAACGGAAATTTTAAAATCTCCTTTTTTTTTTGCCTTTTCTGGAAATTAGTGAAGGCAGCGCATCAAAGGTGCGCACCTCGCTGCCCACCTTGGTGTGCTCTGAGGTGCGCACCCGGGAGCGCTACGAAGTGTGCTCCAAGGTGCGGCGTGCACGTTGTCGGAGCCCGGTTTGCCCCGGGTGCGCACCTCGCCTGCACCTTGGCCGGGGTGGGCACCTTGGCTGGGTTTGCCCAGGGTGCGCTCCGAAGCGGGGTTACTGGAGCGCCCCCTCTTTTTTTGTCAGAGCGTTTGGTGGGGTTTCTCGCATTGGCTCTTCCCAGGCCCGGTTGTTGGGTGCGCTCCCACCCTGGCGCGCGCGAAGTTGGAAGTTGGGTTAATTGCCCGGGCGCGCACCTTCGCCAGGGTGGGCACCTTGGTGCGCACACCTTGGCTGGGCTGCGCACCAGGGCGGGCTCAAGATGGCACCAGCATTCCCTTTTTCTCACTATCTTTCAAAACGGAAATTTTAAAATCTCGTTTTTTTTTTGCCTTTTATGGAAATTAGTGAAGGCATCGCATCAAAGGTGCGCACCTCGCTGCCCACCTTGGTGTGCTCCGAGGTGCCCACCACGGTGCGCAACGCCGGTGCGAACCCGGGAGCGCCCCGATGTGTGCTCCAAGGTGCGGCGTGCACGAAGTCGGACCCCGGTTTGCCCCGGGTGCGCACCTCGCGTGCACCTTGGTGCGCACACCTTGGCTGGGTTGCGCGGCCTGGTGGGCACCATGGTGCGCACCAAGGAGCGCTCCGAAGTGTGCTCCAAGGTGCGGCGTGCACGAAGTCGGAGCCCGGTTTGCCCCGGGTACGCACCTCGCGTGCACCTTCGCCGGGGTGGGCACCTCGGCTGGGTTGCGCGCCCTGGTGCGCACCAAGGAGCGCTCCGAAGTGTGCTCCAAGGTGCGGCGTGCACGAAGTCGGAGCCCGGTTTGCCCCGGGTGCGCACCTTCGCCGCGGTGCGCACCATGGCGTGCACGAAGTCGGAGCCCGGTTTGCCCCGGGTGCGCACCTCGCGTGCACCTTCGGCGGGGTTGCGCGCCCTGGTGGGCACCATGGTGCGCACCAAGGAGCGCTCCGAAGTGTGCTCCAAGGTGCGGCGTGCACGAAGTCGGAGCCCGGTTTGCCCCGGGTGCGCACCTCGCGTGCACCTTCGGCGGGGTTGCGCGCCCTGGTGGGCACCATGGTGCGCACCAAGGAGCGCTCCGAAGTGTGCTCCAAGGTGCGGCGTGCACGAAGTCGGAGCCCGGTTTGCCCCGGGTGCGCACCTCGCGTGCACCTTCGCCGCGGTGGGCACCATGGCGTGCACGAAGTCGGAGCCCGGTTTGCCCCGGGTGCGCACCTCGCGTGCACCTTCGCCGGGGTGGGCACCTCGGCTGGGTTGCGCGCCCTGGTGCGCACCAAGGAGCGCTCCGAAGTGTGCTCCAAGGTGCGGCGTGCACGAAGTCGGAGCCCGGTTTGCCCCGGGTGCGCACCTCGCGTGCACCTTCGCCAGGGTGGGCACCTCGGTGTGCTCCGAGGTGCGAACCCGAGAGCGCTCCGAGGTGCCCACGAAGTCGAAAGTCGGGTTAATTGCATTGTTTTCCCCGGGTGCGCTCCGAGGTGCGCAACATCGGCGCGCACCAAGGAGGGCTCCGAAGTGTGCTCCAAGGTGCGCACGATGGCGTGCACCTCTGGTGCGCACGATTCGGAGCTCGGTTTGACCGGGGTGCGCACACCTTGGCTGGGTTGCGCACCTTTTGTGCGCTCCAAGGTGCGCACGAAGTCGGAGCTCGGTTTGCCCCGGGTGCGCACCTTCGCCAGGGTGCGCACCTTGATGCGCACGCCTTGGCTGGGCTGCGCACCTTGGTGGGCGCCATGGTGCGCACCTTTCGTGCGCTCCAAGGTGCGCACGAAGTCGGAGCTCGGTTTGCCCCGGGTGCGCACCTTGGTGGGCGCCATGGTGCACTCCGAGGTGCCCAAGATTGGTGCGCACCAAGGAGCGCTCCGAAGTGCGCTCCAAGGTGCGCGCGAAGTCGAAAGTTGGGTTAATTGTCCGGTTTGCCTCGGGTGCGCACCTTGCGTGCACCTTCGCCAGGGTGGGCGCCTTGGTGCGCACACCTTGGCTGGGCTGCGCACACCTTGGCACCCGCGTTTCCTTCATTTTAAATTTTTTTTTTTTACAATCTCTCAAGTGGGAAATTCTATAATCTCAACTTTTTTTGCCTTTTCAGGAAACTTTTGAATGGAGCGCATCATTGGTGCGCTCCGAAGTGTGCTCCAAAGCTCTCTCCAGCTGCGTGCACCTGCCCCGGCCGCGCACCCGGCCCCGCCCAGCTTCGCTCACCTGTCCCGGGCGTCTGGTGCGGAACCTTAGAGTAAGAAACATCACCGTGCACCTTGGCCAACGTGCGCGACTCGACCGAGCGCGCACTGGCCGAGGTGCACACCGATTTCACCTGGGTGCGCGCGCAGCACCTCGGGCGCACCGGGGTGCGCGCACAACGCCCGGGTTGCACCGTGGCCTGTGTGCTCGGGGCGCCTCGGGTGCGCGCTCGGTGTCGCCCCCGCGCGCGCGGTAGTGCGGGCAGCGCACCCCGGCCCGGCCCGGCCCCGACGAGAACGCAAACGGGCAAAAGGTTTATTCAAATAGCATTGCGACGCCCGGCGAAAAACTAAAAAAGGGTGCAACACCGGGACTTCCCGGGAGGTCACCCATCCCAGTACTACTCCGGCCCAAGCGCGCTTAACTGCGGAGTTCTGATGGGATCCGGTGCACTAACGCTGGTATGATCGCACCCGTTATGAGCTTGTCGCAGTGTGTACTTAGCAAACCGCGACCCACGTGCGAATCCACCCCGGCCACCCACCCCCGTCGAGGTGCACACCCTCCCTCGCGAAGTGCGCCCCGTTCGCCAAGTGTGAGCCCTGCCCGGGTGCGCGCACCTTGCTAGGGCGTCGGGTGTGCACCCGGCCCGGCCTACGTGCGTGCACCTGGAGGGGGCGTCGTGTGCGTGCAGTGTCCCGTCTGCAACGCGGTGCCCACACACCACCTCGGGCGCAACGACCTGCGCTCACATGTGGGCCGAGTGCACCTTGGTGCATGTTCGGGGCGCCTCGGGTGCACGCTCGATCTTGCCCCGGTGCACCAAGGCGCTCGGTTTGCCCCGGGTGCGCACTTGGTGCAAGGTGGGCACCCAAAATAGGGATCAAGCACCAAAACACAAGTTTCGGGATGCAAAATGGGACCCAAGGACCACAAATGCGTTCCAAGACCCATGATGGGTCCACGAGAACAAAAATGTGTTCCGAGACTTAATAAACAAATATTGGGTTTTAGGAGAAGAAACATGCTCTGATGCCCAAAACGAGAATCGACCCCGAAAAGGCCACAGGCCAAAAGTGGGATGCGAGACAAAAAAAAATGGGACCCGAGGACCAAAATTGGGTTCCCAGGTCAAAGACAGGGCAACCGGACAAGAAACGACCTCTAAGGCTCGAAATGAGTCCCGACGACTAAAACTTGACAAGAAGCACCCATCAGGCACCCAACTCGACACCCATGGGATGCCGACCCACCCGGGCTTCCACCTAGCACACCTTGGCACCCACCCACCCTCGCACCCAACCTCGCACCCAACTTAGCACCTTTGAACCCACATTGGCACTCACCCTGACCCTGGCACCTTGGAACCCACATTGGCACTCACCTTGACCCTGGCACCCACCTTTGCACTCACCTTGGGACCCACCCTGGCTCCCACCTCGGCACCCACCCAGACACCCACCTTGGTTCCTTGGCACCCACCTTGGATCCTTGGCACCCACCCCGACACCCACCTTGGCACGCAACTTGGCTACTTGCCACCCACCTTGGCTCCTTGACGCCCACCCCGACAACCACCCCGTGACCTACCCTGGCTAGGGTTGGTGCACACCCACCCTGGTGCCCACCTTGGCACCCACCCTATGACCCACCTTGGCACGCACCTTAGTACCCACCCCGTTACCCACCCTAGGACCCACCCCGTGACCCACCTTGGCCAGGGTGGGTGCACCCACCCTGGTGCCCACCTTGGCACCCACCCATCCTAGCACCCAGCCTGTGACCGGGCTTGGAACCCAACCTTGCACCCGCACCCGTCTTGGCCAGTGTGGGTGCGCACCCATCCTGGCACCCACGTTGTGACACACCCTTTAACCCACGCACCCTAGCACCCACGTTGGCACCCACCTTGGAACCCAACCTAGCAACTTGGCACCCACCCCGTGACCCACCTTGGCATCCACCATAGCAGTCGCCGACTTGGCACCCACCTCGGCACCCACCTTGACACTTGTGGACCCACCTTGCCACTCACCCTAGCATCGACCCATCCTAGCACCCACCCTGGCACCTTTGCACCCTAGCACTCACCCATCCTAGCACCTAACCTGTGACCCACCTTGACACTCACCCTCGCACCCACCTTGGAACCCAACCTAGCACCCACCCACCCTGACACCAACCCTAGCACCTACCCACCCTTGCACCCACCCTGTGACCCATCTTGGCACCCACCCATCCTACCACTCAACCTATCACCCACCTTCTCACCCACCTTGGCATCCACCTTAGCACCCACCCACACTGGCACCTTGGCACCCACCTCGGGCAAGGTGGGTGCACACCCACCCTGGCACCCAATTTAGAACCCACCGAGCATGTTACCCACCTTGGCACCCACATTGCAGCCCACCCTAGTACCCACCCTATGACCCACATTGGCATCCACACCCTAGCACCCAGGCACCTCGACACCCGCCTTGACACCCACCCTAGCACTGAACCTGTGACCCACCTTGGAACTCACCCTAGAACCCACCCACCCTGTGAACCACCTTGGCATCCACCTTAGCACCCACCCACCTTGGCACCCACTCTAGCACTCACCCATCCTAACACCCAACTTGTTACCCACCTTGGCACCCGCCCTCGCGTCCACCTTGAAACCCACCCTAGCACCCACCCACGCAGGAGCCCACCTTGGCACCCAACCTAACACCCACGCATCCTGGCACCCAACTTGTGACCCACCTTGGAACCCACCCTAGTACCCACCTTTGAACCCACTATATCACCAACCCACCTTGGCACCCACCCTATGACCCTCTTTGGAATCCACCCTAGCACGCACCCACCCTGGCACCCACCATGGAGCGCACCCTAGCACCCACCCACCTCGGCACGCACCTCAACACCCACCTTGGTGTGCGCACTGCGCCAACCTCTCAAAGACCCTATGTGGTGCGCTCCAAAGTGTACACCTTTGGTGCGCTCCAAGGTGCGCACCTTTGGTGCACACCGAGGTGCACACCAAAGTGTGCACCGAGGTGAGCACCAAAGTGCACTCCAGGGTGCACACCAAGGCGTGCACCTTTGGTGCGGTCAATGCAAACGAATTCGGAAGTTGGGGTCGATGTCCTAATCGCTGCTGCAGACTACACGTATGAGAATCGGACAAATAGCTTTATATAGGGGAGGTGTTGCGTTTGATGGGTCGACTCCCCTGGTTGTGTGCACTGCACCAACTTCAAAGACCCTGTCTTGTTTAAGAAGTCAAAAGTTGGGGTGGATGTCCTAATCATTGCTGCAGTCTACGCATGTATGAGAATCAGACAAATAGCTTATATAGGGGAGGTGTTGCATTCGGTGGGTTGACTCCCCTGGTTGTGCGCACTGCGCCAACCTCAAAGACCCCGCATAGCAGAAGAAGTCGGAAGTCGGATTTTGGTGAGCACCAAGGCGTGCACCTTTGGTGCGGTCAACGCAGACGAATTCAGAAGTTGGGGTGGATGTCCTAATCGTTGTTGCAGGCTACACATGTATGAGAATCAGACAAATAGCTTATATAGGGGAGGTGTTGGGTTTGATGGGTCAACTCCCTTGGTTGTGCGCATTACGCCAACCTCAAAGACCTTGTTTTCGTTAAGAAGTCAAAAGTTGGGGTCAATGTCCTAATGGCTCCTGCAGGCTACACATGTATGAGAATCGGACAAATAGCTTATATAGGGGAGGTGTTGGGTTTGATGGGTCGACTCCCCTGGTTGTGCGCATTACGTCAACCTCAAAGACCTTGTTTTCGTTAAGAAGTCAAAAGTTGGGGTCGATGTCCTAATTGCTCCTGTAGACTACACATGTATGAGAATCAGACAAATAGCTTATATAGGGGAGGTGTTGGGTTTGATGGGTTGACTCCCCTAGTTGTTCGCATTACACCAACCTCAAAGACCTTGTTTTCGTTTAGAAGCCGAAAGTTGGGGTCGATGTCCTAATTGCTCCTGCAGGCTACGCATGTATGAGAATCAGACAAATAGCTTATATAGGGGAGGTGTTGGGTTTGATGGGTCGACTCCCCTGGTTGTGCGCATTGCGCCAACCTCAAAGACCCTGCATTGCGGATGAAGTCGAAAGTCAGAGTTTGGTGTGCTACAAGGTGTGGTCGAAGGTGCTCACCTAGGTGTGCACCTTTGGAGCACAGGAAAAGTGCCCTCCAAAAGTGCGCACCTTTGGAGTGCACAAAAGTGCCCTCCAAAAGTGCGCACCTTTGGAGCGCAGAAAAGTGCCCTCCAAAAAGTGCCCTCCAAAAGTGCGCACCTTTGGAGCGCAGAAAAGTGCCCTCCAAAAAGTGCCCTCCAAAAGTGCGCACCTTTGGAGCGCAGAAAAGTGCCCTCCAAAAAGTGCCCTCCAAAAGTGCGCACCTTTGGAGCGCAGAAAAGTGCCCTCCAAAAAGTGCCCTCCAAAAGTGCGCACCTTTGGAGCGCAGAAAAGTGCCCTCCAAAAAGTGCCCTCCAAAAGTGCGCACCTTTGGAGCGCAGAAAAGTGCCCTCCAAAAAGTGCCCTCCAAAAGTGCGCACCTTTGGAGCGCAGAAAAGTGCCCTCCAAAAAGTGCCCTCCAAAAGTGCGCACCTTTGGAGCGCAGAAAAGTGCCCTCCAAAAAGTGCCCTCCAAAAGTGCGCACCTTTGGAGCGCAGAAAAGTGCCCTCCAAAAAGTGCCCTCCAAAAGTGCGCACCTTTGGAGCGCAGAAAAGTGCCCTCCAAAAAGTGCCCTCCAAAAGTGCGCACCTTTGGAGCGCAGAAAAGTGCCCTCCAAAAAGTGCCCTCCAAAAGTGCGCACCTTTGGAGCGCAGAAAAGTGCCCTCCAAAAGTGCGCACCTTTGGAGCGCACAAAAGTGCCCTCCAAAAGTGCGCACTTTTGGTGCGCACCAAGGCGCTGGTTCGGTCGTTGCAGGCGAGTTCGGAAGTTGGGGTCGATGTCCTGAGCGGAGGTGCAAACTACACAGGTGTCGGAATCGGACAAATAGCTTATATAGGGGAGGTGTATGCTTCGATGGGTCGACTCCCCAGGTTGAGCGCACCGCGCCAACCTCAAAGACCCTACGGTATGGATGAAGTCGGAAGTTGGGTCCGATGACCGATTCGATTAGTAGGTATGCTCATGAGGTCGGAATTTGGGTCCGATGACCTGCCATGTGCAGGAAGGCGAATGTTGACACTGTGCGTTGCAAGGTGCACACCAAGGCGCTGGTGCGGTCTTTTTAGTCGAGTTCGGAAGTTGGGGTCGATGTCCTGATCGGAGGTGCAAGCTACACAGGTGTGGGAATCGGACAAATAGCTTATATAGGGGAGGTGTATGCTTCGTTGGGTCGACTCCCCGGGTTGAGCGCACCGCGCCAACCTCAAAGACCCTACGGTATGGATGAAGTCGGAAGTTGGGTCCGATGACCGATTCGATATGTAGGCATACTCGCGAGGTCGGAATTTGGGTCCGATGACCTGCCACGTGCAGGAAGGCGAATGTTGGCACTGTGCGTTGCAAGGTGCGCACCAAGGCGCTGGTTCGGTCGTTGGAGGCGAGTTCGGAAGTTGGGGTCGATGTCTTGATCGGAGGTGCAAACTACACAGGTGTGGGAATCGGACAAATAGCTTATATAGGGGAGGTGTATGCTTCGTTGGGTCGACTCCCCGGGTTGAGCGCACCGCGCCAACCTCAAAGACCCTACGGTATGGATGAAGTCGGAAGTTGGGTCCGATGACCGATTCGATATGTAGGCATACTCGCGAGGTCGGAATTTGGGTCCGATGACCTGCCATGTGCAGGAAGGCGAATGTTGGGACTGTGCGTCGCAAGGTGCGCACCAAGGCGCTGGTGCCGTCGTTGCAGTCGAGTTCGGAAGTTGGGGTCGATGTCCTGGTCAGAGGTGCAAACTACACAGGTGTGGGAATCGGACAAATAGCTTATATAGGGGAGGTGTATGCTTCGATGGGTCGACTCCCTGGGTTGAGCGCACCGCGCCAACCTCAAAGACCCTACAGTATGGATGAAGTCGGAAGTTGGGTCCGATGACCGATTCGATACGTAGGCATATTGGCGAGGTCTGAATTTGTGTCCGATGACCTGCCATGCGCAGGAAGGCGGAATTTGGGTCCGATGACCGAGTTGATGGCGTGCCATGCGCAGAAAGGCGGAATTTGGGTCCGATGACCGAGTTGATGTTGATGGCCCGCCATGCACAGGAAGGCGGAATTTGGGTCCGATGACCGATTTGAAGGCGTGCCATACGCAAAAAGGCGGAGTTTGGGTCCGATGACCGAGTTGATATTGATGGCCCGCCATGCGCAGGAAGGCGGAATTTGGGTCCGATGACCTGACATACGCATGGAGTCCGACTCGGGGGCCGATGTTCGATTCGATGACTTGCATTGTGGGTAAAGTCGGAAGTTGTGGTCTTTGACCCGATTCGATGACCAGACTTCGGCTGCTTGAGAATCGGACAAATAACTTATATAGGGGAGGTAGTGTTCTCGAGCATCCTCCCCCCGTGCCCGTTTATGTCGATTGATGCTGGTGCTCGACTGGTTGGAGCGCTCGGATGCAAAAATCTTGCACCAGGATTTATCGATTGTGATGGACACGGCAAGTCTCCTGATTGCTATGCAGGAGCTCATCGTGAATCTCTATGCGGCCTTGGTATGGACTCGACCTGCGGAATGGTTCGGCAATGGTAGTCGCTCCAACACGTCCTTGCAATGGCCACAGAGGTGATTCGACTAGAGCTCCAGTCTAGCTTTTGGGTTGCTTGGCGGACTGGTATAGCCGCGATCGAGTTCCGGCCATGAACGTTTTAGATAGCTCTTGGGCTTTCTGGGACGGAAGTCGGAAGTTTGGGCTGTTGTCCGATTTGATGACCATTCTTCGGATGTGTGAGAATCGGACAAATAACTTATATAGGGGACTGTGTTGTCTCACGCAGCCCCCTCCGTGCCCCTCTATCTCGACCGATGTTGGTGCTTGAAAGGGTTGGGATCGCTCGGATTTATAAACGTGCACCACCATTTGTCGAGTGTGAGGGACGCGGCAGGTCTCCTAAATGCTATGCGGGCGCTCTCTGAGAATCTCTATCCGGCCTCGACACAGACTAGTCTTGCTGAATGGTTTGGCACTGGTAGTCGATCCAACACGTCGTTGTTGTGGCCGCCTAGGCGATTCGATTCGAGCCCCCGTCTAGCTTTTGGGTTGCTTGGCGGATTTTGCCCTATCCGCAAGTGAGCTCGGTCCCTAAACGTTCGAGAAACCCGATTGCTATGCGCCGACTCTCTTTCTTGCGAGCCTCCATCTAGCTTTTGGGTCTCTACGGAACGGAAGTCGGAATCTGGGACCGTTGTTTGATTCGACGAGGCAGACTACGGTTGTGCGAGAATCGGACAAATAACTTATATAGGGGAGGTGTTGACTGGAGCATTCTCCCCCGTGCCCCTCTAACTCGACCAATGCTGGCGCTCGAACGGTGGTAGCGCTCGGATTTTCATTGAGCGCCAGCATTGGTCGATTTAGAGGGGCATGCGAGATTCCCGAATGCTATGCGAGGGCTCTAACGGAAATGTCTATTGGTTTCGGTATGGATGCAATTGCGAGTGGTTCGGCAAAGGTAGTCGTTCCGATGCGTCCATGTCGTGGCCAAATCGATAATTCGATTTGAGCCCTCGTATAGCATTTGGGTCTCTCGATGTGATTCCGCATTCCAGTCCCTTTGGGCACTGCTTGAGCCGCATCCCAGGGGGTTCCCTTCCCAATAATCTGCCTCGCAACCCGATTGCTATGCGGTGAGGCTCCTCGGCCGCCTCGGAACTATCTGTGTATCAGACGCATCGCGGGATAAGGGGTTGGCAACGGTAGTCGCCCCAAGCGCGTCCGATGCTTGGACCATTCCGAGGCGGCCCTGAAGCCTCTTCCGTCTAGCCGTTGGGTCCTTCTCGCCGCATCCCTCGCCTCGCACCCCGATTGCTATGCGGTGAGGCTCCTCGGCCGCCTCGGAACTATCTGTGTATCGGACGCGTCGCGGGATAAGGGGTTGTCACTGGTAGTCGCCCCAAGCGCGTCCGATGCTTGGACCATTCCGAGGCGGCCCTGAAGCCTCTTCCGTCTAGCCGTTGGGTCCTTCTCGCCGCATCCCTCGCCTCGCACCCCGATTGCTATGCGGTGAGGCTCCTCGGCCGCCTCGGAACTATCTGTGTATCGGACGCGTCGCGGGATAAGGGGTTGTCATTGGTAGTCGCCCCAAGCGCGTCCGATGCTTGGACCATTCCGAGGCGGCCCTGAAGCCTCTTCCGTCTAGCCGTTGGGTCCTTCTCGCCGCATCCCTCGCCTCGCACCCCGATTGCTATGCGGTGAGGCTCCTCGGCCGCCTCGGAACTATCTGTGTATCGGACGCGTCGCGGGATAAGGGGTTGTCACTGGTAGTCGCCCCAAGCGCGTCCGATGCTTGGACCATTCCGAGGCGGCCCTGAAGCCTCTTCCGTCTAGCCGTTGGGTCCTTCTCGCCGCATCCCTCGCCTCGCACCCCGATTGCTATGCGGTGAGGCTCCTCGGCCGCCTCGGAACTATCTGTGTATCGGACGCGTCGCGGGATAAGGGGTTGTCACTGGTAGTCGCCCCAAGCGCGTTCGATGCTTGGACCATTCCGAGGCGGCCCTGAAGCCTCTTCCGTCTAGCCGTTGGGTCCTTCTCGCCGCATCCCTCGCCTCGCACCCCGATTGCTATGCGGTGAGGCTCCTCGGCCGCCTTGGAACTATCTGTGTATCGGACGCGTCGCGGGATAAGGGGTTGTCACTGGTAGTCGCCCCAAGCGCGTCCGATGCTTGGACCATTCCGAGGCGGACCCGAAGCCTCTTCCGTCTAGCCGTTGGGTCCTTCTCGCCGCATCCTTCGCCTCGCACCCCGATTGCTATGCGGTGAGGCTCCTCGGCCGCCTCGGAACTATCTGTGTATCGGACGCGTCGCGGGATAAGGGGTTGTCACTGGTAGTCGCCCCAAGCGCGTCCGATGCTTGGACCATTCCGAGGCGGACCCGAAGCCTCTTCCGTCTAGCCGTTGGGTCCTTCTCGCCGCATCCCTCGCCTCGCACCCCGATTGCTATGCGGTGAGGCTCCTCGGCCGCCTTGGAACTATCTGTGTATCGGACGCGTCGCGGGATAAGGGGTTGTCACTGGTAGTCGCCCCAAGCGCGTCCGATGCTTGGACCATTCCGAGGCGGACCCGAAGCCTCTTCCGTCTAGCCGTTGGGTCCTTCTCGCCGCATCCCTCGCCTCGCACCCCGATTGCTATGCGGTGAGGCTCCTCGGCCGCCTTGGAACTATCTGTGTATCGGACGCGTCGCGGGATAAGGGGTTGTCACTGGTAGTCGCCCCAAGCGCGTCCGATGCTTGGACCATTCCGAGGCGGACCCGAAGCCTCTTCCGTCTAGCCGTTGGGTCCTTCTCGCCGCATCCCTCGCCTCGCACCCCGATTGCTATGCGGTGAGGCTCCTCGGCCGCCTTGGAACTATCTGTGTATCGGACGCGTCGCGGGATAAGGGGTTGTCACTGGTAGTCGCCCCAAGCGCGTCCGATGCTTGGACCATTCCGAGGCGGCCCCGAAGCCTCTTCCGTGTAGCCGTTGGGTCGTTCTCGCCGCATCCCTCGCCTCGCACCCCGATTGCTATGCGGTGAGGCTCCTCGGCCGCCTTGGAACTATCTGTGTATCGGACGCGTCGTGGGATAAGGGGTTGTCACTGGTAGTCGCCCCAAGCGCGTCCGATGCTTGGACCATTCCGAGGCGGCCCCGAAGCCTCTTCCGTGTAGCCGTTGGGTCCTTCTCGCCGCATCCCTCGCCTCGCACCCCGATTGCTATGCGGTGAGGCTCCTCGGCCGCCTTGGAACTATCTGTGTATCGGACGCGTCGCGGGATAAGGGGTTGTCACTGGTAGTCGCCCCAAGCGCGTCCGATGCTTGGACCATTCCGAGGCGGACCTGAAGCCTCTTCCCTCTAGCCGTTGGGGCTTTCTCGCCGCATCCCTCGCCTCGCACCCTGATTGCTATGCTGTGAGGCTCCTCGGCCGCCTTGGAACTATCTGTGTATCGGACGCATCGCGGGATAAGGGGTTGGCAGTGGTAGTCGCCCCAAGCGCATCCGATGCTTGGACCATTCCGAGGCGGCCCTGCAGCCTCTTCCGTCTAGCCGTTGGGGCCATCTCGCCGCATCCCCCACCTCGCACCACGATTGCTATGCGGTGAGGCTCCTTGGCCGCCTCGGAACTATCTGTGTATCGGACGCATCGCGGGATAAGGGGTTGTCACTGGTAGTCGCCCCAAGCGCGTCCGATGCTTGGACTATTCCGAGGCGGCCCTGCAGCCTCTTCCGTCTAGCCGTTGGGGCCATCTCGCTGCATCCCCCACCTCCTCGGCCGCCTCGGAACTATCTGTGTATCGGACGCATCGCGGGATAAGGGGTTGGCAGTGGTAGTCGCCCCAAGCGCGTCCGATGCTTGGACTATTCCGAGGCAGCCCTGCAGCCTCTTCCGTCTAGCCTTTGGGGCCATCTCGCCGCATCCCTCGCCTCGCACCCCGATTGCTATGCGGTGAGGCTCCTCGGCCGCCTGGGAACTATCTTCGTATCGGACGCATCGCGGGATAAGGGGTTGTCACTGGTAGTCGCCCCAAGCGCGTCCGATGCTTGGACTATTCCGAGGCGGCCCTGTGGCCTCTTCCGTCTAGCCGTTGGGGCCATCTCGCCGCATCCCCCACCTCGCACCCCGATTGCTATGCGGTGAGGCTCTTCGGCCGCCTTGGAACTATCTTCGTATCGGACGCATCGCGGGATAAGGGGTTGTCACTGGTAGTGGCCCCAAGCGCGTCCGATGCTTGGACTATTCCGAGGCGGCCCTGCAGCCTCTTCCGTCTAGCCGTTGGGGCCATCTCGCCGCATCCCCCACCTCGCACCCCGATTGCTATGCGGTGAGGCTCCTCGGCCGCCTTGGAACTATCTTCGTATCGGACGCATCGCGGGATAAGGGGTTGTCACTGGTAGTCGCCCCAAGCGCGTCCGATGCTTGGACTATTCCGACGCGGCCCTGTGGCCTCTTCCGTCTAGCCGTTGGGGCCATCTCGCCGCATCCCCCACCTCGCACCCCGATTGCTATGCGGTGAGGCTCCTCGGCCGCCTTGGAACCATCTTCGTATCGGACGCATCGCGGGATAGGGGGCTGTCACTGGTAGTCGCCCCAAGCGTGTCCGATGCTTGGACCATTCCTAGGCGGCCCTGAAGCCTCTTCCGTCTAGCCGTTGGGGCCTTCCCGCCCCATCCCTCGCCTCGCACCCCCGATTGCTATGCGGTGAGGCTCCTCGGCCGCCTTGGAACCATCTGTGTATCGGACGCATCGCGGGATAAGGGGTTGGCACTGGCAGTCGCCCCAAGCGCGTCCGATGCTTGGACCATTCCGAGGTGGCCCTGAAGCCTCTTCCGTCTAGCCGTTGGGGCCTTCCCGCCCCATCCCTCGCCTCGCACCCCGATTGATATGCGGTGAGGCTCCTCGGCCGCCTTGGAACTATCTGTGTATCGGACGCATCGCGGGATAAGGGGTTGGCACTGGTAGTCGTCCCAATCGCATCCGATGCTTGGACCATTCCGAGGCGGCCCTGCAGCCTCTTCCGTTTAGCCGTCGGGGCCTTCCCGCCGCATCCCTCGCCTCGCATCCCGATTCCTATGCGGTGAGTCTTCTCGGCCGCCGCGGAACTATACCTGTTATTGCTACTGCATCCTTCGGCTGGTAACCTCCTCTGCCGCCTTGGAACGTTCTCTTTGTCGGACGCGTCGCGGGATAAGGGGTTGGCACTGGTAGTCGCCCCAAGCGCGCCCGATGCATAGACCGCTCCGAGTCGACCTTGCTTTCAGCCTCTCACATGCATAGACCTCTCTGAGTCGACCCTGCAGCCTCTCACGTTTAGCCTTTGGAATCTCGCCTCACAACATGATTGCTATCCTTGATGCATCCCTTGCCTCGAGCCCTGATTGCTTTCTTGGCTGCATCCCTCCTCTCCTCACAGCCCGGTTGTCATCACTGCTTCATCCGTCGCTTCATGCATTCTGGCTGCTGGGCCCTTCCCACCGCACACCTCGATTGCTATCTCTTCTGCATCACACACCCCGATTGCTATCTCTGCTACATCCCTCGGCTCTCACTTCTGCATCCTTCGCCTCACACCTCGATTGCTATCAATGCTGCATCCGTAACCTCACACCCCGATTGCTATGCGGGGAGGCTCCTTGGCCGCCTTGGAAATTTCTGTGTGTCGGACGCACCGCGGGATAAGGGGTTGGCACTGGTAGTCGCCCCAAGTGCGCCCGATTCTTAGACCGCTTCGAGGTGACCTCG
>NW_026728898.1:160000-185000 GCF_030272615.1 Cryptomeria japonica | reverse complement strand
CCCGGTTTGCCCCGGGTGCGCACCTCGCGTGCACCTTGGTGCGCACACCTTGGCTGGGTTGCGCGCCCTGGTGGGCACCATGGTGCGCACCAAGGAGCGCTCCGAAGTGTGCTCCAAGGTGCGGCGTGCACGAAGTCGGAGCCCGGTTTGCCCCGGGTGCGCACCTCGCGTGCACCTTCGCCGCGGTGGGCACCATGGCGTGCACGAAGTCGGAGCCCGGTTTGCCCCGGGTGCGCACCTCGCGTGCACCTTCGCCGGGGTGGGCACCTTGGTGTGCAGACCTTGGCTGGGTTGCGCGCCCTGGTGGGCACCATGGTGCGCACCAAGGAGCGCTCCGAAGTGTGCTCCAAGGTGCGGCCTGCACGAAGTCGGAGCCCGGTTTGCCCCGCGTGTGCACCTCGGGTGGGCACCTTGGTGCGCATGCCTTGCCTGGGCTGCGCACCAGGGCGGGCTCAAGATGGCACCCGCGTTCCTTTTTTTTCACTATCTTTCAAAACGGAAATTTTAAAATCTCATTTTTGTTTGCCTTTTTCTGGAAATTAGTGAAGGCAGCGCATCAAAGGTGCGCACCTCGCTGCCCACCACGGTGCGCAACGCCGGTGGGCACCCGGGAGTGCTTCGAAGTGTGCTCCAAGGTGCTGCGTGCACGTTGTCGGAGCCCGGTTTGCCCCGGGTGCGCACCTCGCGTGCACCTTCGTCGGGGTGGGCACCTTGGCTGGGTTTGCCCCGGCTGCGCTCCGAAGCGGGGTTATTGGAGCGCCGCCTCTTTTTTTGTCGGAGCGTTTGGTGGGGTTTCTCGCATTGGCTCTTCCGAGGCCCGGTTGCCACCCTGGCGCGCACGAAGTCGGAAGTAGGGTTAATTGCCCGGGTGCGCACCTTTGCCAGGGTGGGCACCTTACCTGGGCTGCGCACCAGGGCGGGCTCAAGATGGCACGCGCGTTCCGTTTTTTTCACTATCTTTCAAAACGGAAATTTTAAAATCTCCTTTTTTTTTTGCCTTTTCTGGAAATTAGTGAAGGCAGCGCATCAAAGGTGCGCACCTCGCTGCCCACCTTGGTGTGCTCTGAGGTGCGCACCCGGGAGCGCTACGAAGTGTGCTCCAAGGTGCGGCGTGCACGTTGTCGGAGCCCGGTTTGCCCCGGGTGCGCACCTCGCCTGCACCTTGGCCGGGGTGGGCACCTTGGCTGGGTTTGCCCAGGGTGCGCTCCGAAGCGGGGTTACTGGAGCGCCCCCTCTTTTTTTGTCAGAGCGTTTGGTGGGGTTTCTCGCATTGGCTCTTCCCAGGCCCGGTTGTTGGGTGCGCTCCCACCCTGGCGCGCGCGAAGTTGGAAGTTGGGTTAATTGCCCGGGCGCGCACCTTCGCCAGGGTGGGCACCTTGGTGCGCACACCTTGGCTGGGCTGCGCACCAGGGCGGGCTCAAGATGGCACCAGCATTCCCTTTTTCTCACTATCTTTCAAAACGGAAATTTTAAAATCTCGTTTTTTTTTTGCCTTTTATGGAAATTAGTGAAGGCATCGCATCAAAGGTGCGCACCTCGCTGCCCACCTTGGTGTGCTCCGAGGTGCCCACCACGGTGCGCAACGCCGGTGCGAACCCGGGAGCGCCCCGATGTGTGCTCCAAGGTGCGGCGTGCACGAAGTCGGACCCCGGTTTGCCCCGGGTGCGCACCTCGCGTGCACCTTGGTGCGCACACCTTGGCTGGGTTGCGCGGCCTGGTGGGCACCATGGTGCGCACCAAGGAGCGCTCCGAAGTGTGCTCCAAGGTGCGGCGTGCACGAAGTCGGAGCCCGGTTTGCCCCGGGTACGCACCTCGCGTGCACCTTCGCCGGGGTGGGCACCTCGGCTGGGTTGCGCGCCCTGGTGCGCACCAAGGAGCGCTCCGAAGTGTGCTCCAAGGTGCGGCGTGCACGAAGTCGGAGCCCGGTTTGCCCCGGGTGCGCACCTTCGCCGCGGTGCGCACCATGGCGTGCACGAAGTCGGAGCCCGGTTTGCCCCGGGTGCGCACCTCGCGTGCACCTTCGGCGGGGTTGCGCGCCCTGGTGGGCACCATGGTGCGCACCAAGGAGCGCTCCGAAGTGTGCTCCAAGGTGCGGCGTGCACGAAGTCGGAGCCCGGTTTGCCCCGGGTGCGCACCTCGCGTGCACCTTCGGCGGGGTTGCGCGCCCTGGTGGGCACCATGGTGCGCACCAAGGAGCGCTCCGAAGTGTGCTCCAAGGTGCGGCGTGCACGAAGTCGGAGCCCGGTTTGCCCCGGGTGCGCACCTCGCGTGCACCTTCGCCGCGGTGGGCACCATGGCGTGCACGAAGTCGGAGCCCGGTTTGCCCCGGGTGCGCACCTCGCGTGCACCTTCGCCGGGGTGGGCACCTCGGCTGGGTTGCGCGCCCTGGTGCGCACCAAGGAGCGCTCCGAAGTGTGCTCCAAGGTGCGGCGTGCACGAAGTCGGAGCCCGGTTTGCCCCGGGTGCGCACCTCGCGTGCACCTTCGCCAGGGTGGGCACCTCGGTGTGCTCCGAGGTGCGAACCCGAGAGCGCTCCGAGGTGCCCACGAAGTCGAAAGTCGGGTTAATTGCATTGTTTTCCCCGGGTGCGCTCCGAGGTGCGCAACATCGGCGCGCACCAAGGAGGGCTCCGAAGTGTGCTCCAAGGTGCGCACGATGGCGTGCACCTCTGGTGCGCACGATTCGGAGCTCGGTTTGACCGGGGTGCGCACACCTTGGCTGGGTTGCGCACCTTTTGTGCGCTCCAAGGTGCGCACGAAGTCGGAGCTCGGTTTGCCCCGGGTGCGCACCTTCGCCAGGGTGCGCACCTTGATGCGCACGCCTTGGCTGGGCTGCGCACCTTGGTGGGCGCCATGGTGCGCACCTTTCGTGCGCTCCAAGGTGCGCACGAAGTCGGAGCTCGGTTTGCCCCGGGTGCGCACCTTGGTGGGCGCCATGGTGCACTCCGAGGTGCCCAAGATTGGTGCGCACCAAGGAGCGCTCCGAAGTGCGCTCCAAGGTGCGCGCGAAGTCGAAAGTTGGGTTAATTGTCCGGTTTGCCTCGGGTGCGCACCTTGCGTGCACCTTCGCCAGGGTGGGCGCCTTGGTGCGCACACCTTGGCTGGGCTGCGCACACCTTGGCACCCGCGTTTCCTTCATTTTAAATTTTTTTTTTTTACAATCTCTCAAGTGGGAAATTCTATAATCTCAACTTTTTTTGCCTTTTCAGGAAACTTTTGAATGGAGCGCATCATTGGTGCGCTCCGAAGTGTGCTCCAAAGCTCTCTCCAGCTGCGTGCACCTGCCCCGGCCGCGCACCCGGCCCCGCCCAGCTTCGCTCACCTGTCCCGGGCGTCTGGTGCGGAACCTTAGAGTAAGAAACATCACCGTGCACCTTGGCCAACGTGCGCGACTCGACCGAGCGCGCACTGGCCGAGGTGCACACCGATTTCACCTGGGTGCGCGCGCAGCACCTCGGGCGCACCGGGGTGCGCGCACAACGCCCGGGTTGCACCGTGGCCTGTGTGCTCGGGGCGCCTCGGGTGCGCGCTCGGTGTCGCCCCCCGCGCGCGCGGTAGTGCGGGCAGCGCACCCCGGCCCGGCCCGGCCCCGACGAGAACGCAAACGGGCAAAAGGTTTATTCAAATAGCATTGCGACGCCCGGCGAAAAACTAAAAAAGGGTGCAACACCGGGACTTCCCGGGAGGTCACCCATCCTAGTACTACTCCGGCCCAAGCGCGCTTAACTGCGGAGTTCTGATGGGATCCGGTGCACTAACGCTGGTATGATCGCACCCGTTATGAGCTTGTCGCAGTGTGTACTTAGAAAACCGCGACCCACGTGCGAATCCACCCCGGCCACCCACCCCCGTCGAGGTGCACACCCTCCCTCGCGAAGTGCGCCCCGTTCGCCAAGTGTGAGCCCTGCCCGGGTGCGCGCACCTTGCTAGGGCGTCGGGTGTGCACCCGGCCCGGCCTACGTGCGTGCACCTGGAGGGGGCGTCGTGTGCGTGCAGTGTCCCGTCTGCAACGCGGTGCCCACACACCACCTCGGGCGCAACGACCTGCGCTCACATGTGGGCCGAGTGCACCTTGGTGCATGTTCGGGGCGCCTCGGGTGCACGCTCGATCTTGCCCCGGTGCACCAAGGCGCTCGGTTTGCCCCGGGTGCGCACTTGGTGCAAGGTGGGCACCCAAAATAGGGATCAAGCACCAAAACACAAGTTTCGGGATGCAAAATGGGACCCAAGGACCACAAATGCGTTCCAAGACCCATGATGGGTCCACGAGAACAAAAATGTGTTCCGAGACTTAATAAACAAATATTGGGTTTTAGGAGAAGAAACATGCTCTGATGCCCAAAACGAGAATCGACCCCGAAAAGGCCACAGGCCAAAAGTGGGATGCGAGACAAAAAAAAATGGGACCCGAGGACCAAAATTGGGTTCCCAGGTCGAAGACAGGGCAACCGGACAAGAAACGACCTCTAAGGCTCGAAATGAGTCCCGGCGACTAAAACTTGACAAGAAGCACCCATCAGGCACCCAACTCGACACCCATGGGATGCCGACCCACCCGGGCTTCCACCTAGCACACCTTGGCACCCACCCACCCTCGCACCCAACCTCGCACCCAACTTAGCACCTTTGAACCCACATTGGCACTCACCCTGACCCTGGCACCTTGGAACCCACATTGGCACTCACCTTGACCCTGGCACCCACCTTTGCACTCACCTTGGGACCCACCCTGGCTCCCACCTCGGCACCCACCCAGACACCCACCTTGGTTCCTTGGCACCCACCTTGGATCCTTGGCACCCACCCCGACACCCACCTTGGCACGCAACTTGGCTACTTGCCACCCATCTTGGCTCCTTGACGCCCACCCCGACAACCACCCCGTGACCTACCCTGGCTAGGGTTGGTGCACACCCACCCTGGTGCCCACCTTGGCACCCACCCTATGACCCACCTTGGCACGCACCTTAGTACCCACCCCGTTACCCACCCTAGGACCCACCCCGTGACCCACCTTGGCCAGGGTGGGTGCCTTGGTGCGCACAACTTGCCTGGGCTGCACACCAGGGCGGGCTCAAGATGGCACCCGCGTTCCGTTTTTTTCACTATCTTTCAAAACGGAAATTTTAAAATCTCATTTTTTTCTTTTTTTTGCCTTTTCTGGAAATTAGTGAAGGCAGCGCATCAAAGGTGCGCAATGCTGGTGCGAACCCGGGAGCGCTCCGATGTGTGCTCCAAGGTGCGGCGTGCACGAAGTCCGAGCCCGGTTTGCCCCGGGTGCGCACCTCGCGTGCACCTTCGCCGGGGTGAGCACCTTGGCTGGGTTGCGCGCCCTGGTGCGTACCAAGGAGCGCTCTGAAGTGTGCTCCAAGGTGCGGCGTGCACGAAGTCGGAGCCCGGTTTGCCCCGGGTGTGCACCTCGGGTGCGCACCTCGCGTGCACCTTCGCTGCGGTGGGCACCTTGGCTGGGTTGCGCGCCTTGGTGGGCACCATGCAGTGCACGAAGTCGGAGCCCGGTTTGCCCCGGGCGCGCACCTCCGCCAGGGTGGGCACCTTGGTGCGCACAACTTGCCTGGGCTGCGCACCAGGAAGGGCTCAAGATGGCACCCGCGTTCCGTTTTTTTCACTATCTTTCAGAACGGAAATTTTAAAATATCGTTTTTTTTTGCCTTTTCTGGAAATTAGTGAAGGCAGCGCATCAAAGGTGCGCAACGCTGGTGCGAACCTGGGAGCGCTCCGATGTGTGCTCCAAGGTGCGGCGTGCACAAAGTCGGAGCCCGGTTTGCCCCGGGTGCGCCCTGGTGGGCACCATGGTGCGCACCAAGGAGCGCTCCGAAGTGTGCTCCAAGGTGCGGCCTGCACGAAGTCGGAGCCCGGTTTGCCCCGGGTGTGCACCTCGGGTGGGCACCTTGGTGCGCATGCCTTGCCTGGGCTGCGCACCAGGGCGGGCTCAAGATGGCACCCGCGTTCCTTTTTTTTCACTATCTTTCAAAACGGAAATTTTAAAATCTCATTTTTTTTTGCCTTTTTCTGGAAATTAGTGAAGGCAGCGCATCAAAGGTGCGCACCTCGCTGCCCACCACGGTGCGCAACGCCGGTGGGCACCCGGGAGTGCTTCGAAGTGTGCTCCAAGGTGTTGCGTGCACGTTGTCGGAGCCCGGTTTGCCCCGGGTGCGCACCTCGCGTGCACCTTCGTCGGGGTGGGCACCTTGGCTTGGTTTGCCCCGGCTGCGCTCCGAAGCGGGGTTATTGGAGCGCCGCCTCTTTTTTTGTCGGAGCGTTTGGTGGGGTTTCTCGCATTGGCTCTTCCGAGGCCCGGTTGCCACCCTGGCGCGCACGAAGTCGGAAGTAGGGTTAATTGCCCGGGTGCGCACCTTTGCCAGGGTGGCACCTTACCTGGGCTGCGCACCAGGGCGGGCTCAAGATGGCACGCGCGTTCCGTTTTTTTCACTATCTTTCAAAACGGAAATTTTAAAATCTCCTTTTTTTTTTGCCTTTTCTGGAAATTAGTGAAGGCAGCGCATCAAAGGTGCGCACCTCGCTGCCCACCTTGGTGTGCTCTGAGGTGCGCACCCGGGAGCGCTACGAAGTGTGCTCCAAGGTGCGGCGTGCACGTTGTCGGAGCCCGGTTTGCCCCGGGTGCGCACCTCGCCTGCACCTTGGCCGGGGTGGGCACCTTGGCTGGGTTTGCCCAGGGTGCGCTCCGAAGCGGGGTTACTGGAGCGCCCCCTCTTTTTTTGTCAGAGAGTTTGGTGGGGTTTCTCGCATTGGCTCTTCCCAGGCCCGGTTGTTGGGTGCGCTCCCACCCTGGCGCGCGCGAAGTTGGAAGTTGGGTTAATTGCCCGGGCGCGCACCTTCGCCAGGGTGGGCACCTTGGTGCGCAAACCTTGGCTGGGCTGCGCACCAGGGCGGGCTCAAGATGGCACCAGCATTCCCTTTTTCTCACTATCTTTCAAAACGGAAATTTTAAAATCTCGTTTTTTTTTTGCCTTTTATGGAAATTAGTGAAGGCATCGCATCAAAGGTGCGCACCTCGCTGCCCACCTTGGTGTGCTCCGAGGTGCCCACCACGGTGCGCAACGCCGGTGCGAACCCGGGAGCGCCCCGATGTGTGCTCCAAGGTGCGGCGTGCACGAAGTCGGACCCCGGTTTGCCCCGGGTGCGCACCTCGCGTGCACCTTGGTGCGCACACCTTGGCTGGGTTGCGCGGCCTGGTGGGCACCATGGTGCGCACCAAGGAGCGCTCCGAAGTGTGCTCCAAGGTGCGGCGTGCACGAAGTCGGAGCCCGGTTTGCCCCGGGTGCGCACCTTCGCCGCGGTGGGCACCATGGCGTGCACGAAGTCGGAGCCCGGTTTGCCCCGGGTGCGCACCTCGCGTGCACCTTCGCCGGGGTGGGCACCTCGGCTGGGTTGCGCGCCCTGGTGCGCACCAAGGAGCGCTCTGAAGTGTGCTCCAAGGTGCGGCGTGCACGAAGTCGGAGCCCGGTTTGCCCCGGGTGTGCACCTCGCGTGCACCTTCGCTGCGGTGGGCACCTTGGCTGGGTTGCGCGCCTTGGTGGGCACCATGCAGTGCACGAAGTCGGAGCCCGGTTTGCCCCGGGCGCGCACCTCCGCCAGGGTGGGCACCTTGGTGCGCACAACTTGCCTGGGCTGCGCACCAGGAAGGGCTCAAGATGGCACCCGCGTTCCGTTTTTTTCACTATCTTTCAGAACGGAAATTTTAAAATATCGTTTTTTTTTGCCTTTTCTGGAAATTAGTGAAGGCAGCGCATCAAAGGTGCGCAACGCTGGTGCGAACCTGGGAGCGCTCCGATGTGTGCTCCAAGGTGCGGCGTGCACGAAGTCGGACCCCGGTTTGCCCCGGGTGCGCACCTCGCGTGCACCTTGGTGCGCACACCTTGGCTGGGTTGCGCGCCCTGGTGGGCACCATGGTGCGCACCAAGGAGCGCTCCGAAGTGTGCTCCAAGGTGCGGCGTGCACGAAGTCGGAGCCCGGTTTGCCCCGGGTGCGCACCTCGCGTGCACCTTCGCCGCGGTGGGCACCATGGCGTGCACGAAGTCGGAGCCCGGTTTGCCCCGGGTGCGCACCTCGCGTGCACCTTCGCCGGGGTGGGCACCTTGGTGTGCAGACCTTGGCTGGGTTGCGCGCCCTGGTGGGCACCATGGTGCGCACCAAGGAGCGCTCCGAAGTGTGCTCCAAGGTGCGGCCTGCACGAAGTCGGAGCCCGGTTTGCCCCGGGTGTGCACCTCGGGTGGGCACCTTGGTGCGCATGCCTTGCCTGGGCTGCGCACCAGGGCGGGCTCAAGATGGCACCCGCGTTCCTTTTTTTTCACTATCTTTCAAAACGGAAATTTTAAAATCTCATTTTTTTTTGCCTTTTTCTGGAAATTAGTGAAGGCAGCGCATCAAAGGTGCGCACCTCGCTGCCCACCACGGTGCGCAACGCCGGTGGGCACCCGGGAGTGCTTCGAAGTGTGCTCCAAGGTGCTGCGTGCACGTTGTCGGAGCCCGGTTTGCCCCGGGTGCGCACCTCGCGTGCACCTTCGTCGGGGTGGGCACCTTGGCTGGGTTTGCCCCGGCTGCGCTCCGAAGCGGGGTTATTGGAGCGCCGCCTCTTTTTTTGTCGGAGCGTTTGGTGGGGTTTCTCGCATTGGCTCTTCCGAGGCCCGGTTGCCACCCTGGCGCGCACGAAGTCGGAAGTAGGGTTAATTGCCCGGGTGCGCACCTTTGCCAGGGTGGGCACCTTACCTGGGCTGCGCACCAGGGCGGGCTCAAGATGGCACGCGCGTTCCGTTTTTTTCACTATCTTTCAAAACGGAAATTTTAAAATCTCCTTTTTTTTTTGCCTTTTCTGGAAATTAGTGAAGGCAGCGCATCAAAGGTGCGCACCTCGCTGCCCACCTTGGTGTGCTCTGAGGTGCGCACCCGGGAGCGCTACGAAGTGTGCTCCAAGGTGCGGCGTGCACGTTGTCGGAGCCCGGTTTGCCCCGGGTGCGCACCTCGCCTGCACCTTGGCCGGGGTGGGCACCTTGGCTGGGTTTGCCCAGGGTGCGCTCCGAAGCGGGGTTACTGGAGCGCCCCCTCTTTTTTTGTCAGAGCGTTTGGTGGGGTTTCTCGCATTGGCTCTTCCCAGGCCCGGTTGTTGGGTGCGCTCCCACCCTGGCGCGCGCGAAGTTGGAAGTTGGGTTAATTGCCCGGGCGCGCACCTTCGCCAGGGTGGGCACCTTGGTGCGCACACCTTGGCTGGGCTGCGCACCAGGGCGGGCTCAAGATGGCACCAGCATTCCCTTTTTCTCACTATCTTTCAAAACGGAAATTTTAAAATCTCGTTTTTTTTTTGCCTTTTATGGAAATTAGTGAAGGCATCGCATCAAAGGTGCGCACCTCGCTGCCCACCTTGGTGTGCTCCGAGGTGCCCACCACGGTGCGCAACGCCGGTGCGAACCCGGGAGCGCCCCGATGTGTGCTCCAAGGTGCGGCGTGCACGAAGTCGGACCCCGGTTTGCCCCGGGTGCGCACCTCGCGTGCACCTTGGTGCGCACACCTTGGCTGGGTTGCGCGGCCTGGTGGGCACCATGGTGCGCACCAAGGAGCGCTCCGAAGTGTGCTCCAAGGTGCGGCGTGCACGAAGTCGGAGCCCGGTTTGCCCCGGGTACGCACCTCGCGTGCACCTTCGCCGGGGTGGGCACCTCGGCTGGGTTGCGCGCCCTGGTGCGCACCAAGGAGCGCTCCGAAGTGTGCTCCAAGGTGCGGCGTGCACGAAGTCGGAGCCCGGTTTGCCCCGGGTGCGCACCTTCGCCGCGGTGCGCACCATGGCGTGCACGAAGTCGGAGCCCGGTTTGCCCCGGGTGCGCACCTCGCGTGCACCTTCGGCGGGGTTGCGCGCCCTGGTGGGCACCATGGTGCGCACCAAGGAGCGCTCCGAAGTGTGCTCCAAGGTGCGGCGTGCACGAAGTCGGAGCCCGGTTTGCCCCGGGTGCGCACCTCGCGTGCACCTTCGGCGGGGTTGCGCGCCCTGGTGGGCACCATGGTGCGCACCAAGGAGCGCTCCGAAGTGTGCTCCAAGGTGCGGCGTGCACGAAGTCGGAGCCCGGTTTGCCCCGGGTGCGCACCTCGCGTGCACCTTCGCCGCGGTGGGCACCATGGCGTGCACGAAGTCGGAGCCCGGTTTGCCCCGGGTGCGCACCTCGCGTGCACCTTCGCCGGGGTGGGCACCTCGGCTGGGTTGCGCGCCCTGGTGCGCACCAAGGAGCGCTCCGAAGTGTGCTCCAAGGTGCGGCGTGCACGAAGTCGGAGCCCGGTTTGCCCCGGGTGCGCACCTCGCGTGCACCTTCGCCAGGGTGGGCACCTCGGTGCGCACACCTTCTCAATGTTTTCTTGCCTTTTCTGGAAATTGGTGAAGGCAGCGCATCAAAGGTGCGCACCTCGGTGTGCTCCGAGGTGCGAACCCGAGAGCGCTCCGAGGTGCCCACGAAGTCGAAAGTCGGGTTAATTGCATTGTTTTCCCCGGGTGCGCTCCGAGGTGCGCAACATCGGCGCGCACCAAGGAGGGCTCCGAAGTGTGCTCCAAGGTGCGCACGATGGCGTGCACCTCTGGTGCGCACGATTCGGAGCTCGGTTTGACCGGGGTGCGCACACCTTGGCTGGGTTGCGCACCTTTTGTGCGCTCCAAGGTGCGCACGAAGTCGGAGCTCGGTTTGCCCCGGGTGCGCACCTTCGCCAGGGTGCGCACCTTGATGCGCACGCCTTGGCTGGGCTGCGCACCTTGGTGGGCGCCATGGTGCGCACCTTTCGTGCGCTCCAAGGTGCGCACGAAGTCGGAGCTCGGTTTGCCCCGGGTGCGCACCTTGGTGGGCGCCATGGTGCACTCCGAGGTGCCCAAGATTGGTGCGCACCAAGGAGCGCTCCGAAGTGCGCTCCAAGGTGCGCGCGAAGTCGAAAGTTGGGTTAATTGTCCGGTTTGCCTCGGGTGCGCACCTTGCGTGCACCTTCGCCAGGGTGGGCGCCTTGGTGCGCACACCTTGGCTGGGCTGCGCACACCTTGGCACCCGCGTTTCCTTCATTTTAAATTTTTTTTTTTTACAATCTCTCAAGTGGGAAATTCTATAATCTCAACTTTTTTTGCCTTTTCAGGAAACTTTTGAATGGAGCGCATCATTGGTGCGCTCCGAAGTGTGCTCCAAAGCTCTCTCCAGCTGCGTGCACCTGCCCCGGCCGCGCACCCGGCCCCGCCCAGCTTCGCTCACCTGTCCCGGGCGTCTGGTGCGGAACCTTAGAGTAAGAAACATCACCGTGCACCTTGGCCAACGTGCGCGACTCGACCGAGCGCGCACTGGCCGAGGTGCACACCGATTTCACCTGGGTGCGCGCGCAGCACCTCGGGCGCACCGGGGTGCGCGCACAACGCCCGGGTTGCACCGTGGCCTGTGTGCTCGGGGCGCCTCGGGTGCGCGCTCGGTGTCGCCCCCGCGCGCGCGGTAGTGCGGGCAGCGCACCCCGGCCCGGCCCGGCCCCGACGAGAACGCAAACGGGCAAAAGGTTTATTCAAATAGCATTGCGACGCCCGGCGAAAAACTAAAAAAGGGTGCAACACCGGGACTTCCCGGGAGGTCACCCATCCTAGTACTACTCCGGCCCAAGCGCGCTTAACTGCGGAGTTCTGATGGGATCCGGTGCACTAACGCTGGTATGATCGCACCCGTTATGAGCTTGTCGCAGTGTGTACTTAGCAAACCGCGACCCACGTGCGAATCCACCCCGGCCACCCACCCCCGTCGAGGTGCACACCCTCCCTCGCGAAGTGCGCCCCGTTCGCCAAGTGTGAGCCCTGCCCGGGTGCGCGCACCTTGCTAGGGCGTCGGGTGTGCACCCGGCCCGGCCTACGTGCGTGCACCTGGAGGGGGCGTCGTGTGCGTGCAGTGTCCCGTCTGCAACGCGGTGCCCACACACCACCTCGGGCGCAACGACCTGCGCTCACATGTGGGCCGAGTGCACCTTGGTGCATGTTCGGGGCGCCTCGGGTGCACGCTCGATCTTGCCCCGGTGCACCAAGGCGCTCGGTTTGCCCCGGGTGCGCACTTGGTGCAAGGTGGGCACCCAAAATAGGGATCAAGCACCAAAACACAAGTTTCGGGATGCAAAATGGGACCCAAGGACCACAAATGCGTTCCAAGACCCATGATGGGTCCACGAGAACAAAAATGTGTTCCGAGACTTAATAAACAAATATTGGGTTTTAGGAGAAGAAACATGCTCTGATGCCCAAAACGAGAATCGACCCCGAAAAGGCCACAGGCCAAAAGTGGGATGCGAGACAAAAAAAAATGGGACCCGAGGACCAAAATTGGGTTCCCAGGTCGAAGACAGGGCAACCGGACAAGAAACGACCTCTAAGGCTCGAAATGAGTCCCGACGACTAAAACTTGACAAGAAGCACCCATCAGGCACCCAACTCGACACCCATGGGATGCCGACCCACCCGGGCTTCCACCTAGCACACCTTGGCACCCACCCACCCTCGCACCCAACCTCGCACCCAACTTAGCACCTTTGAACCCACATTGGCACTCACCCTGACCCTGGCACCTTGGAACCCACATTGGCACTCACCTTGACCCTGGCACCCACCTTTGCACTCACCTTGGGACCCACCCTGGCTCCCACCTCGGCACCCACCCAGACACCCACCTTGGTTCCTTGGCACCCACCTTGGATCCTTGGCACCCACCCCGACACCCACCTTGGCACGCAACTTGGCTACTTGCCACCCACCTTGGCTCCTTGACGCCCACCCCGACAACCACCCCGTGACCTACCCTGGCTAGGGTTGGTGCACACCCACCCTGGTGCCCACCTTGGCACCCACCCTATGACCCACCTTGGCACGCACCTTAGTACCCACCCCGTTACCCACCCTAGGACCCACCCCGTGACCCACCTTGGCCAGGGTGGGTGCACCCACCCTGGTGCCCACCTTGGCACCCACCCATCCTAGCACCCAGCCTGTGACCGGGCTTGGAACCCAACCTTGCACCCGCACCCGTCTTGGCCAGTGTGGGTGCGCACCCATCCTGGCACCCACGTTGTGACACACCCTTTAACCCACGCACCCTAGCACCCACGTTGGCACCCACCTTGGAACCCAACCTAGCAACTTGGCACCCACCCCGTGACCCACCTTGGCATCCACCATAGCAGTCGCCGACTTGGCACCCACCTCGGCACCCACCTTGACACTTGTGGACCCACCTTGCCACTCACCCTAGCATCGACCCATCCTAGCACCCACCCTGGCACCTTTGCACCCTAGCACTCACCCATCCTAGCACCTAACCTGTGACCCACCTTGACACTCACCCTCGCACCCACCTTGGAACCCAACCTAGCACCCACCCACCCTGACACCAACCCTAGCACCTACCCACCCTTGCACCCACCCTGTGACCCATCTTGGCACCCACCCATCCTACCACTCAACCTATCACCCACCTTCTCACCCACCTTGGCATCCACCTTAGCACCCACCCACACTGGCACCTTGGCACCCACCTCGGGCAAGGTGGGTGCACACCCACCCTGGCACCCAATTTAGAACCCACCGAGCATGTTACCCACCTTGGCACCCACATTGCAGCCCACCCTAGTACCCACCCTATGACCCACATTGGCATCCACACCCTAGCACCCAGGCACCTCGACACCCGCCTTGACACCCACCCTAGCACTGAACCTGTGACCCACCTTGGAACTCACCCTAGAACCCACCCACCCTGTGAACCACCTTGGCATCCACCTTAGCACCCACCCACCTTGGCACCCACTCTAGCACTCACCCATCCTAACACCCAACTTGTTACCCACCTTGGCACCCGCCCTCGCGTCCACCTTGAAACCCACCCTAGCACCCACCCACGCAGGAGCCCACCTTGGCACCCAACCTAACACCCACGCATCCTGGCACCCAACTTGTGACCCACCTTGGAACCCACCCTAGTACCCACCTTTGAACCCACTATATCACCAACCCACCTTGGCACCCACCCTATGACCCTCTTTGGAATCCACCCTAGCACGCACCCACCCTGGCACCCACCATGGAGCGCACCCTAGCACCCACCCACCTCGGCACGCACCTCAACACCCACCTTGGTGTGCGCACTGCGCCAACCTCTCAAAGACCCTATGTGGTGCGCTCCAAAGTGTACACCTTTGGTGCGCTCCAAGGTGCGCACCTTTGGTGCACACCGAGGTGCACACCAAAGTGTGCACCGAGGTGAGCACCAAAGTGCACTCCAGGGTGCACACCAAGGCGTGCACCTTTGGTGCGGTCAATGCAAACGAATTCGGAAGTTGGGGTCGATGTCCTAATCGCTGCTGCAGACTACACGTATGAGAATCGGACAAATAGCTTTATATAGGGGAGGTGTTGCGTTTGATGGGTCGACTCCCCTGGTTGTGTGCACTGCACCAACTTCAAAGACCCTGTCTTGTTTAAGAAGTCAAAAGTTGGGGTGGATGTCCTAATCATTGCTGCAGTCTACGCATGTATGAGAATCAGACAAATAGCTTATATAGGGGAGGTGTTGCATTCGGTGGGTTGACTCCCCTGGTTGTGCGCACTGCGCCAACCTCAAAGACCCCGCATAGCAGAAGAAGTCGGAAGTCGGATTTTGGTGAGCACCAAGGCGTGCACCTTTGGTGCGGTCAACGCAGACGAATTCAGAAGTTGGGGTGGATGTCCTAATCGTTGTTGCAGGCTACACATGTATGAGAATCAGACAAATAGCTTATATAGGGGAGGTGTTGGGTTTGATGGGTCAACTCCCTTGGTTGTGCGCATTACGCCAACCTCAAAGACCTTGTTTTCGTTAAGAAGTCAAAAGTTGGGGTCAATGTCCTAATGGCTCCTGCAGGCTACACATGTATGAGAATCGGACAAATAGCTTATATAGGGGAGGTGTTGGGTTTGATGGGTCGACTCCCCTGGTTGTGCGCATTACGTCAACCTCAAAGACCTTGTTTTCGTTAAGAAGTCAAAAGTTGGGGTCGATGTCCTAATTGCTCCTGTAGACTACACATGTATGAGAATCAGACAAATAGCTTATATAGGGGAGGTGTTGGGTTTGATGGGTTGACTCCCCTAGTTGTTCGCATTACACCAACCTCAAAGACCTTGTTTTCGTTTAGAAGCCGAAAGTTGGGGTCGATGTCCTAATTGCTCCTGCAGGCTACGCATGTATGAGAATCAGACAAATAGCTTATATAGGGGAGGTGTTGGGTTTGATGGGTCGACTCCCCTGGTTGTGCGCATTGCGCCAACCTCAAAGACCCTGCATTGCGGATGAAGTCGAAAGTCAGAGTTTGGTGTGCTACAAGGTGTGGTCGAAGGTGCTCACCTAGGTGTGCACCTTTGGAGCACAGGAAAAGTGCCCTCCAAAAGTGCGCACCTTTGGAGTGCACAAAAGTGCCCTCCAAAAGTGCGCACCTTTGGAGCGCAGAAAAGTGCCCTCCAAAAAGTGCCCTCCAAAAGTGCGCACCTTTGGAGCGCAGAAAAGTGCCCTCCAAAAAGTGCCCTCCAAAAGTGCGCACCTTTGGAGCGCAGAAAAGTGCCCTCCAAAAAGTGCCCTCCAAAAGTGCGCACCTTTGGAGCGCAGAAAAGTGCCCTCCAAAAAGTGCCCTCCAAAAGTGCGCACCTTTGGAGCGCAGAAAAGTGCCCTCCAAAAAGTGCCCTCCAAAAGTGCGCACCTTTGGAGCGCAGAAAAGTGCCCTCCAAAAAGTGCCCTCCAAAAGTGCGCACCTTTGGAGCGCAGAAAAGTGCCCTCCAAAAAGTGCCCTCCAAAAGTGCGCACCTTTGGAGCGCAGAAAAGTGCCCTCCAAAAAGTGCCCTCCAAAAGTGCGCACCTTTGGAGCGCAGAAAAGTGCCCTCCAAAAAGTGCCCTCCAAAAGTGCGCACCTTTGGAGCGCAGAAAAGTGCCCTCCAAAAAGTGCCCTCCAAAAGTGCGCACCTTTGGAGCGCAGAAAAGTGCCCTCCAAAAGTGCGCACCTTTGGAGCGCACAAAAGTGCCCTCCAAAAGTGCGCACTTTTGGTGCGCACCAAGGCGCTGGTTCGGTCGTTGCAGGCGAGTTCGGAAGTTGGGGTCGATGTCCTGAGCGGAGGTGCAAACTACACAGGTGTCGGAATCGGACAAATAGCTTATATAGGGGAGGTGTATGCTTCGATGGGTCGACTCCCCAGGTTGAGCGCACCGCGCCAACCTCAAAGACCCTACGGTATGGATGAAGTCGGAAGTTGGGTCCGATGACCGATTCGATTAGTAGGTATGCTCATGAGGTCGGAATTTGGGTCCGATGACCTGCCATGTGCAGGAAGGCGAATGTTGACACTGTGCGTTGCAAGGTGCACACCAAGGCGCTGGTGCGGTCTTTTTAGTCGAGTTCGGAAGTTGGGGTCGATGTCCTGATCGGAGGTGCAAGCTACACAGGTGTGGGAATCGGACAAATAGCTTATATAGGGGAGGTGTATGCTTCGTTGGGTCGACTCCCCGGGTTGAGCGCACCGCGCCAACCTCAAAGACCCTACGGTATGGATGAAGTCGGAAGTTGGGTCCGATGACCGATTCGATATGTAGGCATACTCGCGAGGTCGGAATTTGGGTCCGATGACCTGCCACGTGCAGGAAGGCGAATGTTGGCACTGTGCGTTGCAAGGTGCGCACCAAGGCGCTGGTTCGGTCGTTGGAGGCGAGTTCGGAAGTTGGGGTCGATGTCTTGATCGGAGGTGCAAACTACACAGGTGTGGGAATCGGACAAATAGCTTATATAGGGGAGGTGTATGCTTCGTTGGGTCGACTCCCCGGGTTGAGCGCACCGCGCCAACCTCAAAGACCCTACGGTATGGATGAAGTCGGAAGTTGGGTCCGATGACCGATTCGATATGTAGGCATACTCGCGAGGTCGGAATTTGGGTCCGATGACCTGCCATGTGCAGGAAGGCGAATGTTGGGACTGTGCGTTGCAAGGTGCGCACCAAGGCGCTGGTGCCGTCGTTGCAGTCGAGTTCGGAAGTTGGGGTCGATGTCCTGGTCAGAGGTGCAAACTACACAGGTGTGGGAATCGGACAAATAGCTTATATAGGGGAGGTGTATGCTTCGATGGGTCGACTCCCTGGGTTGAGCGCACCGCGCCAACCTCAAAGACCCTACAGTATGGATGAAGTCGGAAGTTGGGTCCGATGACCGATTCGATACGTAGGCATATTGGCGAGGTCTGAATTTGTGTCCGATGACCTGCCATGCGCAGGAAGGCGGAATTTGGGTCCGATGACCGAGTTGATGGCGTGCCATGCGCAGAAAGGCGGAATTTGGGTCCGATGACCGAGTTGATGTTGATGGCCCGCCATGCACAGGAAGGCGGAATTTGGGTCCGATGACCGATTTGAAGGCGTGCCATACGCAAAAAGGCGGAGTTTGGGTCCGATGACCGAGTTGATATTGATGGCCCGCCATGCGCAGGAAGGCGGAATTTGGGTCCGATGACCTGACATACGCATGGAGTCCGACTCGGGGGCCGATGTTCGATTCGATGACTTGCATTGTGGGTAAAGTCGGAAGTTGTGGTCTTTGACCCGATTCGATGACCAGACTTCGGCTGCTTGAGAATCGGACAAATAACTTATATAGGGGAGGTAGTGTTCTCGAGCATCCTCCCCCCGTGCCCGTTTATGTCGATTGATGCTGGTGCTCGACTGGTTGGAGCGCTCGGATGCAAAAATCTTGCACCAGGATTTATCGATTGTGATGGACACGGCAAGTCTCCTGATTGCTATGCAGGAGCTCATCGTGAATCTCTATGCGGCCTTGGTATGGACTCGACCTGCGGAATGGTTCGGCAATGGTAGTCGCTCCAACACGTCCTTGCAATGGCCACAGAGGTGATTCGACTAGAGCTCCAGTCTAGCTTTTGGGTTGCTTGGCGGACTGGTATAGCCGCGATCGAGTTCCGGCCATGAACGTTTTAGATAGCTCTTGGGCTTTCTGGGACGGAAGTCGGAAGTTTGGGCTGTTGTCCGATTTGATGACCATTCTTCGGATGTGTGAGAATCGGACAAATAACTTATATAGGGGACTGTGTTGTCTCACGCAGCCCCCTCCGTGCCCCTCTATCTCGACCGATGTTGGTGCTTGAAAGGGTTGGGATCGCTCGGATTTATAAACGTGCACCACCATTTGTCGAGTGTGAGGGACGCGGCAGGTCTCCTAAATGCTATGCGGGCGCTCTCTGAGAATCTCTATCCGGCCTCGACACAGACTAGTCTTGCTGAATGGTTTGGCACTGGTAGTCGATCCAACACGTCGTTGTTGTGGCCGCCTAGGCGATTCGATTCGAGCCCCCGTCTAGCTTTTGGGTTGCTTGGCGGATTTTGCCCTATCCGCAAGTGAGCTCGGTCCCTAAACGTTCGAGAAACCCGATTGCTATGCGCCGACTCTCTTTCTTGCGAGCCTCCATCTAGCTTTTGGGTCTCTACGGAACGGAAGTCGGAATCTGGGACCGTTGTTTGATTCGACGAGGCAGACTACGGTTGTGCGAGAATCGGACAAATAACTTATATAGGGGAGGTGTTGACTGGAGCATTCTCCCCCGTGCCCCTCTAACTCGACCAATGCTGGCGCTCGAACGGTGGTAGCGCTCGGATTTTCATTGAGCGCCAGCATTGGTCGATTTAGAGGGGCATGCGAGATTCCCGAATGCTATGCGAGGGCTCTAACGGAAATGTCTATTGGTTTCGGTATGGATGCAATTGCGAGTGGTTCGGCAAAGGTAGTCGTTCCGATGCGTCCATGTCGTGGCCAAATCGATAATTCGATTTGAGCCCTCGTATAGCATTTGGGTCTCTCGATGTGATTCCGCATTCCAGTCCCTTTGGGCACTGCTTGAGCCGCATCCCAGGGGGTTCCCTTCCCAATAATCTGCCTCGCAACCCGATTGCTATGCGGTGAGGCTCCTCGGCCGCCTCGGAACTATCTGTGTATCAGACGCATCGCGGGATAAGGGGTTGGCAACGGTAGTCGCCCCAAGCGCGTCCGATGCTTGGACCATTCCGAGGCGGCCCTGAAGCCTCTTCCGTCTAGCCGTTGGGTCCTTCTCGCCGCATCCCTCGCCTCGCACCCCGATTGCTATGCGGTGAGGCTCCTCGGCCGCCTCGGAACTATCTGTGTATCGGACGCGTCGCGGGATAAGGGGTTGTCACTGGTAGTCGCCCCAAGCGCGTCCGATGCTTGGACCATTCCGAGGCGGCCCTGAAGCCTCTTCCGTCTAGCCGTTGGGTCCTTCTCGCCGCATCCCTCGCCTCGCACCCCGATTGCTATGCGGTGAGGCTCCTCGGCCGCCTCGGAACTATCTGTGTATCGGACGCGTCGCGGGATAAGGGGTTGTCATTGGTAGTCGCCCCAAGCGCGTCCGATGCTTGGACCATTCCGAGGCGGCCCTGAAGCCTCTTCCGTCTAGCCGTTGGGTCCTTCTCGCCGCATCCCTCGCCTCGCACCCCGATTGCTATGCGGTGAGGCTCCTCGGCCGCCTCGGAACTATCTGTGTATCGGACGCGTCGCGGGATAAGGGGTTGTCACTGGTAGTCGCCCCAAGCGCGTCCGATGCTTGGACCATTCCGAGGCGGCCCTGAAGCCTCTTCCGTCTAGCCGTTGGGTCCTTCTCGCCGCATCCCTCGCCTCGCACCCCGATTGCTATGCGGTGAGGCTCCTCGGCCGCCTCGGAACTATCTGTGTATCGGACGCGTCGCGGGATAAGGGGTTGTCACTGGTAGTCGCCCCAAGCGCGTTCGATGCTTGGACCATTCCGAGGCGGCCCTGAAGCCTCTTCCGTCTAGCCGTTGGGTCCTTCTCGCCGCATCCCTCGCCTCGCACCCCGATTGCTATGCGGTGAGGCTCCTCGGCCGCCTTGGAACTATCTGTGTATCGGACGCGTCGCGGGATAAGGGGTTGTCACTGGTAGTCGCCCCAAGCGCGTCCGATGCTTGGACCATTCCGAGGCGGACCCGAAGCCTCTTCCGTCTAGCCGTTGGGTCCTTCTCGCCGCATCCTTCGCCTCGCACCCCGATTGCTATGCGGTGAGGCTCCTCGGCCGCCTCGGAACTATCTGTGTATCGGACGCGTCGCGGGATAAGGGGTTGTCACTGGTAGTCGCCCCAAGCGCGTCCGATGCTTGGACCATTCCGAGGCGGACCCGAAGCCTCTTCCGTCTAGCCGTTGGGTCCTTCTCGCCGCATCCCTCGCCTCGCACCCCGATTGCTATGCGGTGAGGCTCCTCGGCCGCCTTGGAACTATCTGTGTATCGGACGCGTCGCGGGATAAGGGGTTGTCACTGGTAGTCGCCCCAAGCGCGTCCGATGCTTGGACCATTCCGAGGCGGACCCGAAGCCTCTTCCGTCTAGCCGTTGGGTCCTTCTCGCCGCATCCCTCGCCTCGCACCCCGATTGCTATGCGGTGAGGCTCCTCGGCCGCCTTGGAACTATCTGTGTATCGGACGCGTCGCGGGATAAGGGGTTGTCACTGGTAGTCGCCCCAAGCGCGTCCGATGCTTGGACCATTCCGAGGCGGACCCGAAGCCTCTTCCGTCTAGCCGTTGGGTCCTTCTCGCCGCATCCCTCGCCTCGCACCCCGATTGCTATGCGGTGAGGCTCCTCGGCCGCCTTGGAACTATCTGTGTATCGGACGCGTCGCGGGATAAGGGGTTGTCACTGGTAGTCGCCCCAAGCGCGTCCGATGCTTGGACCATTCCGAGGCGGCCCCGAAGCCTCTTCCGTGTAGCCGTTGGGTCGTTCTCGCCGCATCCCTCGCCTCGCACCCCGATTGCTATGCGGTGAGGCTCCTCGGCCGCCTTGGAACTATCTGTGTATCGGACGCGTCGTGGGATAAGGGGTTGTCACTGGTAGTCGCCCCAAGCGCGTCCGATGCTTGGACCATTCCGAGGCGGCCCCGAAGCCTCTTCCGTGTAGCCGTTGGGTCCTTCTCGCCGCATCCCTCGCCTCGCACCCCGATTGCTATGCGGTGAGGCTCCTCGGCCGCCTTGGAACTATCTGTGTATCGGACGCGTCGCGGGATAAGGGGTTGTCACTGGTAGTCGCCCCAAGCGCGTCCGATGCTTGGACCATTCCGAGGCGGACCTGAAGCCTCTTCCCTCTAGCCGTTGGGGCTTTCTCGCCGCATCCCTCGCCTCGCACCCTGATTGCTATGCTGTGAGGCTCCTCGGCCGCCTTGGAACTATCTGTGTATCGGACGCATCGCGGGATAAGGGGTTGGCAGTGGTAGTCGCCCCAAGCGCATCCGATGCTTGGACCATTCCGAGGCGGCCCTGCAGCCTCTTCCGTCTAGCCGTTGGGGCCATCTCGCCGCATCCCCCACCTCGCACCACGATTGCTATGCGGTGAGGCTCCTTGGCCGCCTCGGAACTATCTGTGTATCGGACGCATCGCGGGATAAGGGGTTGTCACTGGTAGTCGCCCCAAGCGCGTCCGATGCTTGGACTATTCCGAGGCGGCCCTGCAGCCTCTTCCGTCTAGCCGTTGGGGCCATCTCGCTGCATCCCCCACCTCCTCGGCCGCCTCGGAACTATCTGTGTATCGGACGCATCGCGGGATAAGGGGTTGGCAGTGGTAGTCGCCCCAAGCGCGTCCGATGCTTGGACTATTCCGAGGCAGCCCTGCAGCCTCTTCCGTCTAGCCTTTGGGGCCATCTCGCCGCATCCCTCGCCTCGCACCCCGATTGCTATGCGGTGAGGCTCCTCGGCCGCCTGGGAACTATCTTCGTATCGGACGCATCGCGGGATAAGGGGTTGTCACTGGTAGTCGCCCCAAGCGCGTCCGATGCTTGGACTATTCCGAGGCGGCCCTGTGGCCTCTTCCGTCTAGCCGTTGGGGCCATCTCGCCGCATCCCCCACCTCGCACCCCGATTGCTATGCGGTGAGGCTCTTCGGCCGCCTTGGAACTATCTTCGTATCGGACGCATCGCGGGATAAGGGGTTGTCACTGGTAGTGGCCCCAAGCGCGTCCGATGCTTGGACTATTCCGAGGCGGCCCTGCAGCCTCTTCTGTCTAGCCGTTGGGGCCATCTCGCCGCATCCCCCACCTCGCACCCCGATTGCTATGCGGTGAGGCTCCTCGGCCGCCTTGGAACTATCTTCGTATCGGACGCATCGCGGGATAAGGGGTTGTCACTGGTAGTCGCCCCAAGCGCGTCCGATGCTTGGACTATTCCGACGCGGCCCTGTGGCCTCTTCCGTCTAGCCGTTGGGGCCATCTCGCCGCATCCCCCACCTCGCACCCCGATTGCTATGCGGTGAGGCTCCTCGGCCGCCTTGGAACCATCTTCGTATCGGACGCATCGCGGGATAGGGGGCTGTCACTGGTAGTCGCCCCAAGCGTGTCCGATGCTTGGACCATTCCTAGGCGGCCCTGAAGCCTCTTCCGTCTAGCCGTTGGGGCCTTCCCGCCCCATCCCTCGCCTCGCACCCCCGATTGCTATGCGGTGAGGCTCCTCGGCCGCCTTGGAACCATCTGTGTATCGGACGCATCGCGGGATAAGGGGTTGGCACTGGCAGTCGCCCCAAGCGCGTCCGATGCTTGGACCATTCCGAGGTGGCCCTGAAGCCTCTTCCGTCTAGCCGTTGGGGCCTTCCCGCCCCATCCCTCGCCTCGCACCCCGATTGATATGCGGTGAGGCTCCTCGGCCGCCTTGGAACTATCTGTGTATCGGACGCATCGCGGGATAAGGGGTTGGCACTGGTAGTCGTCCCAATCGCATCCGATGCTTGGACCATTCCGAGGCGGCCCTGCAGCCTCTTCCGTTTAGCCGTCGGGGCCTTCCCGCCGCATCCCTCGCCTCGCATCCCGATTCCTATGCGGTGAGTCTTCTCGGCCGCCGCGGAACTATACCTGTTATTGCTACTGCATCCTTCGGCTGGTAACCTCCTCTGCCGCCTTGGAACGTTCTCTTTGTCGGACGCGTCGCGGGATAAGGGGTTGGCACTGGTAGTCGCCCCAAGCGCGCCCGATGCATAGACCGCTCCGAGTCGACCTTGCTTTCAGCCTCTCACATGCATAGACCTCTCTGAGTCGACCCTGCAGCCTCTCACGTTTAGCCTTTGGAATCTCGCCTCACAACATGATTGCTATCCTTGATGCATCCCTTGCCTCGAGCCCTGATTGCTTTCTTGGCTGCATCCCTCCTCTCCTCACAGCCCGGTTGTCATCACTGCTTCATCCGTCGCTTCATGCATTCTGGCTGCTGGGCCCTTCCCACCGCACACCTCGATTGCTATCTCTTCTGCATCACACACCCCGATTGCTATCTCTGCTACATCCCTCGGCTCTCACTTCTGCATCCTTCGCCTCACACCTCGATTGCTATCAATGCTGCATCCGTAACCTCACACCCCGATTGCTATGCGGGGAGGCTCCTTGGCCGCCTTGGAAATTTCTGTGTGTCGGACGCACCGCGGGATAAGGGGTTGGCACTGGTAGTCGCCCCAAGTGCGCCCGATTCTTAGACCGCTTCGAGGTGACCTCGTAGCCTCTTTCGTCCAGGCTTCCTGCCTTCAACGCCCTTTTTACACCTCGATTGCTATGCGCGGGCTCGTTGGCGTCTATCACCTCTCTGCGAAGAGTGGCACGATGATTGTTGGGGTAAATCGTAGCAGTCCGATCTCTGGCCTTGGGCCATTGTGAGGGCTGATCGATTTCCTGTGCGCATCTCGTGTTCGCCCAGTAACAGACTCGACGACTTGTAATCGGTCTTGTTCCCGATTGTTCCTGGAGGTAGTCTTCGGAACTCTTGGATTTGACCTGTCACTCGAACTGTCCTCTTCCGAGGATGCTTGTGTGTGTGTGCTTGTGCCATTTCCTTGGCGGTATTAACGAGATATTAAAGAGCGGAGTGAGCGCCTCGCCCAGCTATGTTTGGGGCTCTCACTCCCTTACCCGGTGTGCGACCGCTTTGCACGTAGGTTGCGGAGCATCGCGACTCTTTCGATGTTTGGCGGTTGTCTTCCGGTGATGCGTTGGTCCCGAAGTGCACGTTACTAGCATTTCTGCCATTGTTCTCGATCTTTGGCACGTTCCTTCGTTGCAATTGGATATATATCTCCGTTTATACGCGCAGGCTTCTCCCGCCTATTCAGCGCTGTCCCACTCTCAGCACTCTCGTGGTCTCCTTGGCTTCTCTCTCCCGTGAGCGAGCTCTCTTCTCGAGTCTTTTCCATGTCCCATGGAGGTTGCCTTGCGAAATTCGGGCACACAAACGTGACCGGATAAGAGCGGAATTGCCTATGAGGAGAAGCTCACCTTAGGGAGCAGCAATGCCGAGTGTTTCGACAGAGGGTAGAGGGGGCGTTGTTTGGGCGGTTGCACAAAAGAGTGCTACGTTTGCACTGAAGGTTGCTTCTTCGTCTCCGACGAACTCTTCGAGGCAAAAAAGCTTGTTTACGGGGTCGAGGTGGGACTGTTCGTGCGAGTTGCGCCACCAAAAGTGCGTAGGGGGCATATACCTGGGAAATGGATGTCTCTGAGTGGCCTTACTCGGTCGCGTGCACGGTGCATTCTCTAACGGCAGGACTGTCGCGAGCATGTGCGGTTCGGATGTTTTCGGGTAAAGGGTTCCGTACGGGATGTTCTTCCCAGGCTCCTGTGAACCGAGACTCTGCATCGTCATGCTCCGGCTCCCGTGGGTGCTTCATGCCTCGTCGAGCTGTTTGTCGTGGACGATTAAGGCCGAGGCCTTCCTTCGAGAGGGGAATTGTTCAGGCTGGTCGAGGCGGGATTGTTCGTGCGGGGTGCACCACCAAAAGTGCGTAGGGGGCATATGCCTGGGAAATGGATGTCTCTGAGTGGCCTTACTCGGTCGCGTGCACGGTGCACAGTCTCACGGCATGACTGTCGCGAGCATCGACGGTGCGGTGGTTTTCGGGTAACCGGGTTCCGTACGGGATGTTCTTC
>NW_026728898.1:135000-150000 GCF_030272615.1 Cryptomeria japonica | reverse complement strand
CCAGGGCGGGCTCAAGATGGCACCAGCATTCCCTTTTTCTCACTATCTTTCAAAACGGAAATTTTAAAATCTCGTTTTTTTTTTGCCTTTTATGGAAATTAGTGAAGGCATCGCATCAAAGGTGCGCACCTCGCTGCCCACCTTGGTGTGCTCCGAGGTGCCCACCACGGTGCGCAACGCCGGTGCGAACCCGGGAGCGCCCCGATGTGTGCTCCAAGGTGCGGCGTGCACGAAGTCGGACCCCGGTTTGCCCCGGGTGCGCACCTCGCGTGCACCTTGGTGCGCACACCTTGGCTGGGTTGCGCGGCCTGGTGGGCACCATGGTGCGCACCAAGGAGCGCTCCGAAGTGTGCTCCAAGGTGCGGCGTGCACGAAGTCGGAGCCCGGTTTGCCCCGGGTACGCACCTCGCGTGCACCTTCGCCGGGGTGGGCACCTCGGCTGGGTTGCGCGCCCTGGTGCGCACCAAGGAGCGCTCCGAAGTGTGCTCCAAGGTGCGGCGTGCACGAAGTCGGAGCCCGGTTTGCCCCGGGTGCGCACCTTCGCCGCGGTGCGCACCATGGCGTGCACGAAGTCGGAGCCCGGTTTGCCCCGGGTGCGCACCTCGCGTGCACCTTCGGCGGGGTTGCGCGCCCTGGTGGGCACCATGGTGCGCACCAAGGAGCGCTCCGAAGTGTGCTCCAAGGTGCGGCGTGCACGAAGTCGGAGCCCGGTTTGCCCCGGGTGCGCACCTCGCGTGCACCTTCGGCGGGGTTGCGCGCCCTGGTGGGCACCATGGTGCGCACCAAGGAGCGCTCCGAAGTGTGCTCCAAGGTGCGGCGTGCACGAAGTCGGAGCCCGGTTTGCCCCGGGTGCGCACCTCGCGTGCACCTTCGCCGCGGTGGGCACCATGGCGTGCACGAAGTCGGAGCCCGGTTTGCCCCGGGTGCGCACCTCGCGTGCACCTTCGCCGGGGTGGGCACCTCGGCTGGGTTGCGCGCCCTGGTGCGCACCAAGGAGCGCTCCGAAGTGTGCTCCAAGGTGCGGCGTGCACGAAGTCGGAGCCCGGTTTGCCCCGGGTGCGCACCTCGCGTGCACCTTCGCCAGGGTGGGCACCTCGGTGCGCACACCTTCTCAATGTTTTCTTGCCTTTTCTGGAAATTGGTGAAGGCAGCGCATCAAAGGTGCGCACCTCGGTGTGCTCCGAGGTGCGAACCCGAGAGCGCTCCGAGGTGCCCACGAAGTCGAAAGTCGGGTTAATTGCATTGTTTTCCCCGGGTGCGCTCCGAGGTGCGCAACATCGGCGCGCACCAAGGAGGGCTCCGAAGTGTGCTCCAAGGTGCGCACGATGGCGTGCACCTCTGGTGCGCACGATTCGGAGCTCGGTTTGACCGGGGTGCGCACACCTTGGCTGGGTTGCGCACCTTTTGTGCGCTCCAAGGTGCGCACGAAGTCGGAGCTCGGTTTGCCCCGGGTGCGCACCTTCGCCAGGGTGCGCACCTTGATGCGCACGCCTTGGCTGGGCTGCGCACCTTGGTGGGCGCCATGGTGCGCACCTTTCGTGCGCTCCAAGGTGCGCACGAAGTCGGAGCTCGGTTTGCCCCGGGTGCGCACCTTGGTGGGCGCCATGGTGCACTCCGAGGTGCCCAAGATTGGTGCGCACCAAGGAGCGCTCCGAAGTGCGCTCCAAGGTGCGCGCGAAGTCGAAAGTTGGGTTAATTGTCCGGTTTGCCTCGGGTGCGCACCTTGCGTGCACCTTCGCCAGGGTGGGCGCCTTGGTGCGCACACCTTGGCTGGGCTGCGCACACCTTGGCACCCGCGTTTCCTTCATTTTAAATTTTTTTTTTTTACAATCTCTCAAGTGGGAAATTCTATAATCTCAACTTTTTTTGCCTTTTCAGGAAACTTTTGAATGGAGCGCATCATTGGTGCGCTCCGAAGTGTGCTCCAAAGCTCTCTCCAGCTGCGTGCACCTGCCCCGGCCGCGCACCCGGCCCCGCCCAGCTTCGCTCACCTGTCCCGGGCGTCTGGTGCGGAACCTTAGAGTAAGAAACATCACCGTGCACCTTGGCCAACGTGCGCGACTCGACCGAGCGCGCACTGGCCGAGGTGCACACCGATTTCACCTGGGTGCGCGCGCAGCACCTCGGGCGCACCGGGGTGCGCGCACAACGCCCGGGTTGCACCGTGGCCTGTGTGCTCGGGGCGCCTCGGGTGCGCGCTCGGTGTCGCCCCCGCGCGCGCGGTAGTGCGGGCAGCGCACCCCGGCCCGGCCCGGCCCCGACGAGAACGCAAACGGGCAAAAGGTTTATTCAAATAGCATTGCGACGCCCGGCGAAAAACTAAAAAAGGGTGCAACACCGGGACTTCCCGGGAGGTCACCCATCCCAGTACTACTCCGGCCCAAGCGCGCTTAACTGCGGAGTTCTGATGGGATCCGGTGCACTAACGCTGGTATGATCGCACCCGTTATGAGCTTGTCGCAGTGTGTACTTAGCAAACCGCGACCCACGTGCGAATCCACCCCGGCCACCCACCCCCGTCGAGGTGCACACCCTCCCTCGCGAAGTGCGCCCCGTTCGCCAAGTGTGAGCCCTGCCCGGGTGCGCGCACCTTGCTAGGGCGTCGGGTGTGCACCCGGCCCGGCCTACGTGCGTGCACCTGGAGGGGGCGTCGTGTGCGTGCAGTGTCCCGTCTGCAACGCGGTGCCCACACACCACCTCGGGCGCAACGACCTGCGCTCACATGTGGGCCGAGTGCACCTTGGTGCATGTTCGGGGCGCCTCGGGTGCACGCTCGATCTTGCCCCGGTGCACCAAGGCGCTCGGTTTGCCCCGGGTGCGCACTTGGTGCAAGGTGGGCACCCAAAATAGGGATCAAGCACCAAAACACAAGTTTCGGGATGCAAAATGGGACCCAAGGACCACAAATGCGTTCCAAGACCCATGATGGGTCCACGAGAACAAAAATGTGTTCCGAGACTTAATAAACAAATATTGGGTTTTAGGAGAAGAAACATGCTCTGATGCCCAAAACGAGAATCGACCCCGAAAAGGCCACAGGCCAAAAGTGGGATGCGAGACAAAAAAAAATGGGACCCGAGGACCAAAATTGGGTTCCCAGGTCGAAGACAGGGCAACCGGACAAGAAACGACCTCTAAGGCTCGAAATGAGTCCCGACGACTAAAACTTGACAAGAAGCACCCATCAGGCACCCAACTCGACACCCATGGGATGCCGACCCACCCGGGCTTCCACCTAGCACACCTTGGCACCCACCCACCCTCGCACCCAACCTCGCACCCAACTTAGCACCTTTGAACCCACATTGGCACTCACCCTGACCCTGGCACCTTGGAACCCACATTGGCACTCACCTTGACCCTGGCACCCACCTTTGCACTCACCTTGGGACCCACCCTGGCTCCCACCTCGGCACCCACCCAGACACCCACCTTGGTTCCTTGGCACCCACCTTGGATCCTTGGCACCCACCCCGACACCCACCTTGGCACGCAACTTGGCTACTTGCCACCCACCTTGGCTCCTTGACGCCCACCCCGACAACCACCCCGTGACCTACCCTGGCTAGGGTTGGTGCACACCCACCCTGGTGCCCACCTTGGCACCCACCCTATGACCCACCTTGGCACGCACCTTAGTACCCACCCCGTTACCCACCCTAGGACCCACCCCGTGACCCACCTTGGCCAGGGTGGGTGCACCCACCCTGGTGCCCACCTTGGCACCCACCCATCCTAGCACCCAGCCTGTGACCGGGCTTGGAACCCAACCTTGCACCCGCACCCGTCTTGGCCAGTGTGGGTGCGCACCCATCCTGGCACCCACGTTGTGACACACCCTTTAACCCACGCACCCTAGCACCCACGTTGGCACCCACCTTGGAACCCAACCTAGCAACTTGGCACCCACCCCGTGACCCACCTTGGCATCCACCATAGCAGTCGCCGACTTGGCACCCACCTCGGCACCCACCTTGACACTTGTGGACCCACCTTGCCACTCACCCTAGCATCGACCCATCCTAGCACCCACCCTGGCACCTTTGCACCCTAGCACTCACCCATCCTAGCACCTAACCTGTGACCCACCTTGACACTCACCCTCGCACCCACCTTGGAACCCAACCTAGCACCCACCCACCCTGACACCAACCCTAGCACCTACCCACCCTTGCACCCACCCTGTGACCCATCTTGGCACCCACCCATCCTACCACTCAACCTATCACCCACCTTCTCACCCACCTTGGCATCCACCTTAGCACCCACCCACACTGGCACCTTGGCACCCACCTCGGGCAAGGTGGGTGCACACCCACCCTGGCACCCAATTTAGAACCCACCGAGCATGTTACCCACCTTGGCACCCACATTGCAGCCCACCCTAGTACCCACCCTATGACCCACATTGGCATCCACACCCTAGCACCCAGGCACCTCGACACCCGCCTTGACACCCACCCTAGCACTGAACCTGTGACCCACCTTGGAACTCACCCTAGAACCCACCCACCCTGTGAACCACCTTGGCATCCACCTTAGCACCCACCCACCTTGGCACCCACTCTAGCACTCACCCATCCTAACACCCAACTTGTTACCCACCTTGGCACCCGCCCTCGCGTCCACCTTGAAACCCACCCTAGCACCCACCCACGCAGGAGCCCACCTTGGCACCCAACCTAACACCCACGCATCCTGGCACCCAACTTGTGACCCACCTTGGAACCCACCCTAGTACCCACCTTTGAACCCACTATATCACCAACCCACCTTGGCACCCACCCTATGACCCTCTTTGGAATCCACCCTAGCACGCACCCACCCTGGCACCCACCATGGAGCGCACCCTAGCACCCACCCACCTCGGCACGCACCTCAACACCCACCTTGGTGTGCGCACTGCGCCAACCTCTCAAAGACCCTATGTGGTGCGCTCCAAAGTGTACACCTTTGGTGCGCTCCAAGGTGCGCACCTTTGGTGCACACCGAGGTGCACACCAAAGTGTGCACCGAGGTGAGCACCAAAGTGCACTCCAGGGTGCACACCAAGGCGTGCACCTTTGGTGCGGTCAATGCAAACGAATTCGGAAGTTGGGGTCGATGTCCTAATCGCTGCTGCAGACTACACGTATGAGAATCGGACAAATAGCTTTATATAGGGGAGGTGTTGCGTTTGATGGGTCGACTCCCCTGGTTGTGTGCACTGCACCAACTTCAAAGACCCTGTCTTGTTTAAGAAGTCAAAAGTTGGGGTGGATGTCCTAATCATTGCTGCAGTCTACGCATGTATGAGAATCAGACAAATAGCTTATATAGGGGAGGTGTTGCATTCGGTGGGTTGACTCCCCTGGTTGTGCGCACTGCGCCAACCTCAAAGACCCCGCATAGCAGAAGAAGTCGGAAGTCGGATTTTGGTGAGCACCAAGGCGTGCACCTTTGGTGCGGTCAACGCAGACGAATTCAGAAGTTGGGGTGGATGTCCTAATCGTTGTTGCAGGCTACACATGTATGAGAATCAGACAAATAGCTTATATAGGGGAGGTGTTGGGTTTGATGGGTCAACTCCCTTGGTTGTGCGCATTACGCCAACCTCAAAGACCTTGTTTTCGTTAAGAAGTCAAAAGTTGGGGTCAATGTCCTAATGGCTCCTGCAGGCTACACATGTATGAGAATCGGACAAATAGCTTATATAGGGGAGGTGTTGGGTTTGATGGGTCGACTCCCCTGGTTGTGCGCATTACGTCAACCTCAAAGACCTTGTTTTCGTTAAGAAGTCAAAAGTTGGGGTCGATGTCCTAATTGCTCCTGTAGACTACACATGTATGAGAATCAGACAAATAGCTTATATAGGGGAGGTGTTGGGTTTGATGGGTTGACTCCCCTAGTTGTTCGCATTACACCAACCTCAAAGACCTTGTTTTCGTTTAGAAGCCGAAAGTTGGGGTCGATGTCCTAATTGCTCCTGCAGGCTACGCATGTATGAGAATCAGACAAATAGCTTATATAGGGGAGGTGTTGGGTTTGATGGGTCGACTCCCCTGGTTGTGCGCATTGCGCCAACCTCAAAGACCCTGCATTGCGGATGAAGTCGAAAGTCAGAGTTTGGTGTGCTACAAGGTGTGGTCGAAGGTGCTCACCTAGGTGTGCACCTTTGGAGCACAGGAAAAGTGCCCTCCAAAAGTGCGCACCTTTGGAGTGCACAAAAGTGCCCTCCAAAAGTGCGCACCTTTGGAGCGCAGAAAAGTGCCCTCCAAAAAGTGCCCTCCAAAAGTGCGCACCTTTGGAGCGCAGAAAAGTGCCCTCCAAAAAGTGCCCTCCAAAAGTGCGCACCTTTGGAGCGCAGAAAAGTGCCCTCCAAAAAGTGCCCTCCAAAAGTGCGCACCTTTGGAGCGCAGAAAAGTGCCCTCCAAAAAGTGCCCTCCAAAAGTGCGCACCTTTGGAGCGCAGAAAAGTGCCCTCCAAAAAGTGCCCTCCAAAAGTGCGCACCTTTGGAGCGCAGAAAAGTGCCCTCCAAAAAGTGCCCTCCAAAAGTGCGCACCTTTGGAGCGCAGAAAAGTGCCCTCCAAAAAGTGCCCTCCAAAAGTGCGCACCTTTGGAGCGCAGAAAAGTGCCCTCCAAAAAGTGCCCTCCAAAAGTGCGCACCTTTGGAGCGCAGAAAAGTGCCCTCCAAAAAGTGCCCTCCAAAAGTGCGCACCTTTGGAGCGCAGAAAAGTGCCCTCCAAAAAGTGCCCTCCAAAAGTGCGCACCTTTGGAGCGCAGAAAAGTGCCCTCCAAAAAGTGCCCTCCAAAAGTGCGCACCTTTGGAGCGCAGAAAAGTGCCCTCCAAAAGTGCGCACCTTTGGAGCGCACAAAAGTGCCCTCCAAAAGTGCGCACTTTTGGTGCGCACCAAGGCGCTGGTTCGGTCGTTGCAGGCGAGTTCGGAAGTTGGGGTCGATGTCCTGAGCGGAGGTGCAAACTACACAGGTGTCGGAATCGGACAAATAGCTTATATAGGGGAGGTGTATGCTTCGATGGGTCGACTCCCCAGGTTGAGCGCACCGCGCCAACCTCAAAGACCCTACGGTATGGATGAAGTCGGAAGTTGGGTCCGATGACCGATTCGATTAGTAGGTATGCTCATGAGGTCGGAATTTGGGTCCGATGACCTGCCATGTGCAGGAAGGCGAATGTTGACACTGTGCGTTGCAAGGTGCACACCAAGGCGCTGGTGCGGTCTTTTTAGTCGAGTTCGGAAGTTGGGGTCGATGTCCTGATCGGAGGTGCAAGCTACACAGGTGTGGGAATCGGACAAATAGCTTATATAGGGGAGGTGTATGCTTCGTTGGGTCGACTCCCCGGGTTGAGCGCACCGCGCCAACCTCAAAGACCCTACGGTATGGATGAAGTCGGAAGTTGGGTCCGATGACCGATTCGATATGTAGGCATACTCGCGAGGTCGGAATTTGGGTCCGATGACCTGCCACGTGCAGGAAGGCGAATGTTGGCACTGTGCGTTGCAAGGTGCGCACCAAGGCGCTGGTTCGGTCGTTGGAGGCGAGTTCGGAAGTTGGGGTCGATGTCTTGATCGGAGGTGCAAACTACACAGGTGTGGGAATCGGACAAATAGCTTATATAGGGGAGGTGTATGCTTCGTTGGGTCGACTCCCCGGGTTGAGCGCACCGCGCCAACCTCAAAGACCCTACGGTATGGATGAAGTCGGAAGTTGGGTCCGATGACCGATTCGATATGTAGGCATACTCGCGAGGTCGGAATTTGGGTCCGATGACCTGCCATGTGCAGGAAGGCGAATGTTGGGACTGTGCGTCGCAAGGTGCGCACCAAGGCGCTGGTGCCGTCGTTGCAGTCGAGTTCGGAAGTTGGGGTCGATGTCCTGGTCAGAGGTGCAAACTACACAGGTGTGGGAATCGGACAAATAGCTTATATAGGGGAGGTGTATGCTTCGATGGGTCGACTCCCTGGGTTGAGCGCACCGCGCCAACCTCAAAGACCCTACAGTATGGATGAAGTCGGAAGTTGGGTCCGATGACCGATTCGATACGTAGGCATATTGGCGAGGTCTGAATTTGTGTCCGATGACCTGCCATGCGCAGGAAGGCGGAATTTGGGTCCGATGACCGAGTTGATGGCGTGCCATGCGCAGAAAGGCGGAATTTGGGTCCGATGACCGAGTTGATGTTGATGGCCCGCCATGCACAGGAAGGCGGAATTTGGGTCCGATGACCGATTTGAAGGCGTGCCATACGCAAAAAGGCGGAGTTTGGGTCCGATGACCGAGTTGATATTGATGGCCCGCCATGCGCAGGAAGGCGGAATTTGGGTCCGATGACCTGACATACGCATGGAGTCCGACTCGGGGGCCGATGTTCGATTCGATGACTTGCATTGTGGGTAAAGTCGGAAGTTGTGGTCTTTGACCCGATTCGATGACCAGACTTCGGCTGCTTGAGAATCGGACAAATAACTTATATAGGGGAGGTAGTGTTCTCGAGCATCCTCCCCCCGTGCCCGTTTATGTCGATTGATGCTGGTGCTCGACTGGTTGGAGCGCTCGGATGCAAAAATCTTGCACCAGGATTTATCGATTGTGATGGACACGGCAAGTCTCCTGATTGCTATGCAGGAGCTCATCGTGAATCTCTATGCGGCCTTGGTATGGACTCGACCTGCGGAATGGTTCGGCAATGGTAGTCGCTCCAACACGTCCTTGCAATGGCCACAGAGGTGATTCGACTAGAGCTCCAGTCTAGCTTTTGGGTTGCTTGGCGGACTGGTATAGCCGCGATCGAGTTCCGGCCATGAACGTTTTAGATAGCTCTTGGGCTTTCTGGGACGGAAGTCGGAAGTTTGGGCTGTTGTCCGATTTGATGACCATTCTTCGGATGTGTGAGAATCGGACAAATAACTTATATAGGGGACTGTGTTGTCTCACGCAGCCCCCTCCGTGCCCCTCTATCTCGACCGATGTTGGTGCTTGAAAGGGTTGGGATCGCTCGGATTTATAAACGTGCACCACCATTTGTCGAGTGTGAGGGACGCGGCAGGTCTCCTAAATGCTATGCGGGCGCTCTCTGAGAATCTCTATCCGGCCTCGACACAGACTAGTCTTGCTGAATGGTTTGGCACTGGTAGTCGATCCAACACGTCGTTGTTGTGGCCGCCTAGGCGATTCGATTCGAGCCCCCGTCTAGCTTTTGGGTTGCTTGGCGGATTTTGCCCTATCCGCAAGTGAGCTCGGTCCCTAAACGTTCGAGAAACCCGATTGCTATGCGCCGACTCTCTTTCTTGCGAGCCTCCATCTAGCTTTTGGGTCTCTACGGAACGGAAGTCGGAATCTGGGACCGTTGTTTGATTCGACGAGGCAGACTACGGTTGTGCGAGAATCGGACAAATAACTTATATAGGGGAGGTGTTGACTGGAGCATTCTCCCCCGTGCCCCTCTAACTCGACCAATGCTGGCGCTCGAACGGTGGTAGCGCTCGGATTTTCATTGAGCGCCAGCATTGGTCGATTTAGAGGGGCATGCGAGATTCCCGAATGCTATGCGAGGGCTCTAACGGAAATGTCTATTGGTTTCGGTATGGATGCAATTGCGAGTGGTTCGGCAAAGGTAGTCGTTCCGATGCGTCCATGTCGTGGCCAAATCGATAATTCGATTTGAGCCCTCGTATAGCATTTGGGTCTCTCGATGTGATTCCGCATTCCAGTCCCTTTGGGCACTGCTTGAGCCGCATCCCAGGGGGTTCCCTTCCCAATAATCTGCCTCGCAACCCGATTGCTATGCGGTGAGGCTCCTCGGCCGCCTCGGAACTATCTGTGTATCAGACGCATCGCGGGATAAGGGGTTGGCAACGGTAGTCGCCCCAAGCGCGTCCGATGCTTGGACCATTCCGAGGCGGCCCTGAAGCCTCTTCCGTCTAGCCGTTGGGTCCTTCTCGCCGCATCCCTCGCCTCGCACCCCGATTGCTATGCGGTGAGGCTCCTCGGCCGCCTCGGAACTATCTGTGTATCGGACGCGTCGCGGGATAAGGGGTTGTCACTGGTAGTCGCCCCAAGCGCGTCCGATGCTTGGACCATTCCGAGGCGGCCCTGAAGCCTCTTCCGTCTAGCCGTTGGGTCCTTCTCGCCGCATCCCTCGCCTCGCACCCCGATTGCTATGCGGTGAGGCTCCTCGGCCGCCTCGGAACTATCTGTGTATCGGACGCGTCGCGGGATAAGGGGTTGTCATTGGTAGTCGCCCCAAGCGCGTCCGATGCTTGGACCATTCCGAGGCGGCCCTGAAGCCTCTTCCGTCTAGCCGTTGGGTCCTTCTCGCCGCATCCCTCGCCTCGCACCCCGATTGCTATGCGGTGAGGCTCCTCGGCCGCCTCGGAACTATCTGTGTATCGGACGCGTCGCGGGATAAGGGGTTGTCACTGGTAGTCGCCCCAAGCGCGTCCGATGCTTGGACCATTCCGAGGCGGCCCTGAAGCCTCTTCCGTCTAGCCGTTGGGTCCTTCTCGCCGCATCCCTCGCCTCGCACCCCGATTGCTATGCGGTGAGGCTCCTCGGCCGCCTCGGAACTATCTGTGTATCGGACGCGTCGCGGGATAAGGGGTTGTCACTGGTAGTCGCCCCAAGCGCGTTCGATGCTTGGACCATTCCGAGGCGGCCCTGAAGCCTCTTCCGTCTAGCCGTTGGGTCCTTCTCGCCGCATCCCTCGCCTCGCACCCCGATTGCTATGCGGTGAGGCTCCTCGGCCGCCTTGGAACTATCTGTGTATCGGACGCGTCGCGGGATAAGGGGTTGTCACTGGTAGTCGCCCCAAGCGCGTCCGATGCTTGGACCATTCCGAGGCGGACCCGAAGCCTCTTCCGTCTAGCCGTTGGGTCCTTCTCGCCGCATCCTTCGCCTCGCACCCCGATTGCTATGCGGTGAGGCTCCTCGGCCGCCTCGGAACTATCTGTGTATCGGACGCGTCGCGGGATAAGGGGTTGTCACTGGTAGTCGCCCCAAGCGCGTCCGATGCTTGGACCATTCCGAGGCGGACCCGAAGCCTCTTCCGTCTAGCCGTTGGGTCCTTCTCGCCGCATCCCTCGCCTCGCACCCCGATTGCTATGCGGTGAGGCTCCTCGGCCGCCTTGGAACTATCTGTGTATCGGACGCGTCGCGGGATAAGGGGTTGTCACTGGTAGTCGCCCCAAGCGCGTCCGATGCTTGGACCATTCCGAGGCGGACCCGAAGCCTCTTCCGTCTAGCCGTTGGGTCCTTCTCGCCGCATCCCTCGCCTCGCACCCCGATTGCTATGCGGTGAGGCTCCTCGGCCGCCTTGGAACTATCTGTGTATCGGACGCGTCGCGGGATAAGGGGTTGTCACTGGTAGTCGCCCCAAGCGCGTCCGATGCTTGGACCATTCCGAGGCGGACCCGAAGCCTCTTCCGTCTAGCCGTTGGGTCCTTCTCGCCGCATCCCTCGCCTCGCACCCCGATTGCTATGCGGTGAGGCTCCTCGGCCGCCTTGGAACTATCTGTGTATCGGACGCGTCGCGGGATAAGGGGTTGTCACTGGTAGTCGCCCCAAGCGCGTCCGATGCTTGGACCATTCCGAGGCGGCCCCGAAGCCTCTTCCGTGTAGCCGTTGGGTCGTTCTCGCCGCATCCCTCGCCTCGCACACCCGATTGCTATGCGGTGAGGCTCCTCGGCCGCCTTGGAACTATCTGTGTATCGGACGCGTCGTGGGATAAGGGGTTGTCACTGGTAGTCGCCCCAAGCGCGTCCGATGCTTGGACCATTCCGAGGCGGCCCCGAAGCCTCTTCCGTGTAGCCGTTGGGTCCTTCTCGCCGCATCCCTCGCCTCGCACCCCGATTGCTATGCGGTGAGGCTCCTCGGCCGCCTTGGAACTATCTGTGTATCGGACGCGTCGCGGGATAAGGGGTTGTCACTGGTAGTCGCCCCAAGCGCGTCCGATGCTTGGACCATTCCGAGGCGGACCTGAAGCCTCTTCCCTCTAGCCGTTGGGGCTTTCTCGCCGCATCCCTCGCCTCGCACCCTGATTGCTATGCTGTGAGGCTCCTCGGCCGCCTTGGAACTATCTGTGTATCGGACGCATCGCGGGATAAATCGGACGCATCGCGGGATAAGGGGTTGGCAGTGGTAGTCGCCCCCAAGCGCATCCGATGCTTGGACATTCCGAGGCGGCCCTGCAGCCTCTTCCGTCTAGCCGTTGGGGCCATCTCGCCGCATCCCCCACCTCGCACCACGATTGCTATGCGGTGAGGCTCCTTGGCCGCCTCGGAACTATCTGTGTATCGGACGCATCGCGGGATAAGGGGTTGTCACTGGTAGTCGCCCCAAGCGCGTCCGATGCTTGGACTATTCCGAGGCGGCCCTGCAGCCTCTTCCGTCTAGCCGTTGGGGCCATCTCGCTGCATCCCCCACCTCCTCGGCCGCCTCGGAACTATCTGTGTATCGGACGCATCGCGGGATAAGGGGTTTGGCAGGTGGTAGTCGCCCCAAGCGCGTCCGATGCTTGGACTATTCCGAGGCAGCCCTGCAGCCTCTTCCGTCTAGCCTTTGGGGCCATCTCGCCGCATCCCTCGCCTCGCACCCCGATTGCATGCGGTGAGGCTCCTCGGCCGCCTGGGAACTATCTTCGTATCGGACGCATCGCGGGATAAGGGGTTGTCACTGGTAGGTCGCCCCAAGCGCGTCCGATGCTGGGACTATTCCGAGGCGGGCCCTGTGGCCTCTTCCGTCTAGCCGTTGGGGCCATCTCGGCCGCATCCCCACCTCGCACCCCGATTGCTATGCGGTGAGGCTCTTCGGCCGCCTTGGAACTATCTTCGTATCGGACGCATCGCGGGATAAGGGGTTGTCACTGGTAGTGGCCCCAAGCGCGTCCGATGCTTGGACTATTCCGAGGCGGCCCTGCAGCCTCTTCCGTCTAGCCGTTGGGGCCATCTCGCCGCATCCCCCACCTCGCACCCGATTGCTATGCGGTGAGGCTCCTCGGCCGCCTTGGAACTATCTTCGTATCGGACGCATCGCGGGATAAGGGGTTGTCACTGGTAGTCGCCCCAAGCGCGGTCCGATGCTTGGACTATTCCGACGCGGCCCTGTGGCCTCTTCCGTCTAGCCGTTGGGGCCATCTCGCCGCATCCCCCACCTCGCACCCCGATTGCTATGCGGTGAGGGCTCCTCGGCCCGCCTTGGAACCATCTTCGTATCGGACGCATCGCGGGATAGGGGGCTGTCACTGGTAGTCGCACCCAAAGCGTGTCCGATGCTTGGACCATTCCTAGGCGGCCCTGAAGCCTCTTCCGTCTAGCCGTTGGGGCCTTCCCGCCCCATCCCTCGCCTCGCACCCCCGATTGCTATGCGGTGAGGCTCCTCGGCCGCCTTGGAACCATCTGTGTATCGGACGCATCGCGGGATATGGGGTTGGCACTGGCAGTCGCCCCAAGCCGCGTCCGATGCTTGGACCATTCCGAGGTGGCCCTGAAGCCTCTTCCGTCTAGCCGTTGGGGCCTTCCCGCCCCATCCCTCGCCTCGCACCCCGATTGATATGCGGTGAGGCTCCTCGGCCGCCTTGGAACTATCTGTGTATCGGACGCATCGTGGGATAAGGGGTTGGCACTGGTAGTCGTCCCAATCGCATCCGATGCTTGGACCATTCCGAGGCGGCCCTGCAGCCTCTTCCGTTTAGCCGTCGGGGCCTTCCCGCCGCATCCCTCGCCTCGCATCCCGATTCCTATGCGGTGAGTCTTCTCGGCCGCCGCGGAACTATACCTGTTATTGCTACTGCATCCTTCGGCTGGTAACCTCCTCTGCCGCCTTGGAACGTTCTCTTTGTCGGACGCGTCGCGGGATAAGGGGTTGGCACTGGTAGTCGCCCCAAGCGCGCCCGATGCATAGACCGCTCTGAGTCGACCTTGCTTTCAGCCTCTCACATGCATAGACCTCTCTGAGTCGACCCTGCAGCCTCTCACGTTTAGCCTTTGGAATCTCGCCTCACAACATGATTGCTATCCTTGATGCATCCCTTGCCTCGAGCCCTGATTGCTTTCTTGGCTGCATCCCTCCTCTCCTCACAGCCCGGTTGTCATCACTGCTTCATCCGTCGCTTCATGCATTCTGGCTGCTGGGCCCTTCCCACCGCACACCTCGATTGCTATCTCTTCTGCATCACACACCCCGATTGCTATCTCTGCTACATCCCTCGGCTCTCACTTCTGCATCCTTCGCCTCACACCTCGATTGCTATCAATGCTGCATCCGTAACCTCACACCCCGATTGCTATGCGGGGAGGCTCCTTGGCCGCCTTGGAAATTTCTGTGTGTCGGACGCACCGCGGGATAAGGGGTTGGCACTGGTAGTCGCCCCAAGTGCGCCCGATTCTTAGACCGCTTCGAGGTGACCTCGTAGCCTCTTTCGTCCAGGCTTCCTGCCTTCAACGCCCTTTTTACACCTCGATTGCTATGCGCGGGCTCGTTGGCGTCTATCACCTCTCTGCGAAGAGTGGCACGATGATTGTTGGGGTAAATCGTAGCAGTCCGATCTCTGGCCTTGGGCCATTGTGAGGGCTGATCGATTTCCTGTGCGCATCTCGTGTTCGCCCAGTAACAGACTCGACGACTTGTAATCGGTCTTGTTCCCGATTGTTCCTGGAGGTAGTCTTCGGAACTCTTGGATTTGACCTGTCACTCGAACTGTCCTCTTCCGAGGATGCTTGTGTGTGTGTGCTTGTGCCATTTCCTTGGCGGTATTAACGAGATATTAAAGAGCGGAGTGAGCGCCTCGCCCAGCTATGTTTGGGGCTCTCACTCCCTTACCCGGTGTGCGACCGCTTTGCACGTAGGTTGCGGAGCATCGCGACTCTTTCGATGTTTGGCGGTTGTCTTCCGGTGATGCGTTGGTCCCGAAGTGCACGTTACTAGCATTTCTGCCATTGTTCTCGATCTTTGGCACGTTCCTTCGTTGCAATTGGATATATATCTCCGTTTATACGCGCAGGCTTC
>NW_026728898.1:82500-125000 GCF_030272615.1 Cryptomeria japonica | reverse complement strand
CCCACCACGGTGCGCAACGCCGGTGGGCACCCGGGAGTGCTTCGAAGTGTGCTCCAAGGTGCTGCGTGCACGTTGTCGGAGCCCGGTTTGCCCCGGGTGCGCACCTCGCGTGCACCTTCGTCGGGGTGGGCACCTTGGCTGGGTTTGCCCCGGCTGCGCTCCGAAGCGGGGTTATTGGAGCGCCGCCTCTTTTTTTGTCGGAGCGTTTGGTGGGGTTTCTCGCATTGGCTCTTCCGAGGCCCGGTTGCCACCCTGGCGCGCACGAAGTCGGAAGTAGGGTTAATTGCCCGGGTGCGCACCTTTGCCAGGGTGGGCACCTTACCTGGGCTGCGCACCAGGGCGGGCTCAAGATGGCACGCGCGTTCCGTTTTTTTCACTATCTTTCAAAACGGAAATTTTAAAATCTCCTTTTTTTTTTGCCTTTTCTGGAAATTAGTGAAGGCAGCGCATCAAAGGTGCGCACCTCGCTGCCCACCTTGGTGTGCTCTGAGGTGCGCACCCGGGAGCGCTACGAAGTGTGCTCCAAGGTGCGGCGTGCACGTTGTCGGAGCCCGGTTTGCCCCGGGTGCGCACCTCGCCTGCACCTTGGCCGGGGTGGGCACCTTGGCTGGGTTTGCCCAGGGTGCGCTCCGAAGCGGGGTTACTGGAGCGCCCCCTCTTTTTTTGTCAGAGCGTTTGGTGGGGTTTCTCGCATTGGCTCTTCCCAGGCCCGGTTGTTGGGTGCGCTCCCACCCTGGCGCGCGCGAAGTTGGAAGTTGGGTTAATTGCCCGGGCGCGCACCTTCGCCAGGGTGGGCACCTTGGTGCGCACACCTTGGCTGGGCTGCGCACCAGGGCGGGCTCAAGATGGCACCAGCATTCCCTTTTTCTCACTATCTTTCAAAACGGAAATTTTAAAATCTCGTTTTTTTTTTGCCTTTTATGGAAATTAGTGAAGGCATCGCATCAAAGGTGCGCACCTCGCTGCCCACCTTGGTGTGCTCCGAGGTGCCCACCACGGTGCGCAACGCCGGTGCGAACCCGGGAGCGCCCCGATGTGTGCTCCAAGGTGCGGCGTGCACGAAGTCGGACCCCGGTTTGCCCCGGGTGCGCACCTCGCGTGCACCTTGGTGCGCACACCTTGGCTGGGTTGCGCGGCCTGGTGGGCACCATGGTGCGCACCAAGGAGCGCTCCGAAGTGTGCTCCAAGGTGCGGCGTGCACGAAGTCGGAGCCCGGTTTGCCCCGGGTACGCACCTCGCGTGCACCTTCGCCGGGGTGGGCACCTCGGCTGGGTTGCGCGCCCTGGTGCGCACCAAGGAGCGCTCCGAAGTGTGCTCCAAGGTGCGGCGTGCACGAAGTCGGAGCCCGGTTTGCCCCGGGTGCGCACCTTCGCCGCGGTGCGCACCATGGCGTGCACGAAGTCGGAGCCCGGTTTGCCCCGGGTGCGCACCTCGCGTGCACCTTCGGCGGGGTTGCGCGCCCTGGTGGGCACCATGGTGCGCACCAAGGAGCGCTCCGAAGTGTGCTCCAAGGTGCGGCGTGCACGAAGTCGGAGCCCGGTTTGCCCCGGGTGCGCACCTCGCGTGCACCTTCGGCGGGGTTGCGCGCCCTGGTGGGCACCATGGTGCGCACCAAGGAGCGCTCCGAAGTGTGCTCCAAGGTGCGGCGTGCACGAAGTCGGAGCCCGGTTTGCCCCGGGTGCGCACCTCGCGTGCACCTTCGCCGCGGTGGGCACCATGGCGTGCACGAAGTCGGAGCCCGGTTTGCCCCGGGTGCGCACCTCGCGTGCACCTTCGCCGGGGTGGGCACCTCGGCTGGGTTGCGCGCCCTGGTGCGCACCAAGGAGCGCTCCGAAGTGTGCTCCAAGGTGCGGCGTGCACGAAGTCGGAGCCCGGTTTGCCCCGGGTGCGCACCTCGCGTGCACCTTCGCCAGGGTGGGCACCTCGGTGTGCTCCGAGGTGCGAACCCGAGAGCGCTCCGAGGTGCCCACGAAGTCGAAAGTCGGGTTAATTGCATTGTTTTCCCCGGGTGCGCTCCGAGGTGCGCAACATCGGCGCGCACCAAGGAGGGCTCCGAAGTGTGCTCCAAGGTGCGCACGATGGCGTGCACCTCTGGTGCGCACGATTCGGAGCTCGGTTTGACCGGGGTGCGCACACCTTGGCTGGGTTGCGCACCTTTTGTGCGCTCCAAGGTGCGCACGAAGTCGGAGCTCGGTTTGCCCCGGGTGCGCACCTTCGCCAGGGTGCGCACCTTGATGCGCACGCCTTGGCTGGGCTGCGCACCTTGGTGGGCGCCATGGTGCGCACCTTTCGTGCGCTCCAAGGTGCGCACGAAGTCGGAGCTCGGTTTGCCCCGGGTGCGCACCTTGGTGGGCGCCATGGTGCACTCCGAGGTGCCCAAGATTGGTGCGCACCAAGGAGCGCTCCGAAGTGCGCTCCAAGGTGCGCGCGAAGTCGAAAGTTGGGTTAATTGTCCGGTTTGCCTCGGGTGCGCACCTTGCGTGCACCTTCGCCAGGGTGGGCGCCTTGGTGCGCACACCTTGGCTGGGCTGCGCACACCTTGGCACCCGCGTTTCCTTCATTTTAAATTTTTTTTTTTTACAATCTCTCAAGTGGGAAATTCTATAATCTCAACTTTTTTTGCCTTTTCAGGAAACTTTTGAATGGAGCGCATCATTGGTGCGCTCCGAAGTGTGCTCCAAAGCTCTCTCCAGCTGCGTGCACCTGCCCCGGCCGCGCACCCGGCCCCGCCCAGCTTCGCTCACCTGTCCCGGGCGTCTGGTGCGGAACCTTAGAGTAAGAAACATCACCGTGCACCTTGGCCAACGTGCGCGACTCGACCGAGCGCGCACTGGCCGAGGTGCACACCGATTTCACCTGGGTGCGCGCGCAGCACCTCGGGCGCACCGGGGTGCGCGCACAACGCCCGGGTTGCACCGTGGCCTGTGTGCTCGGGGCGCCTCGGGTGCGCGCTCGGTGTCGCCCCCGCGCGCGCGGTAGTGCGGGCAGCGCACCCCGGCCCGGCCCGGCCCCGACGAGAACGCAAACGGGCAAAAGGTTTATTCAAATAGCATTGCGACGCCCGGCGAAAAACTAAAAAAGGGTGCAACACCGGGACTTCCCGGGAGGTCACCCATCCCAGTACTACTCCGGCCCAAGCGCGCTTAACTGCGGAGTTCTGATGGGATCCGGTGCACTAACGCTGGTATGATCGCACCCGTTATGAGCTTGTCGCAGTGTGTACTTAGCAAACCGCGACCCACGTGCGAATCCACCCCGGCCACCCACCCCCGTCGAGGTGCACACCCTCCCTCGCGAAGTGCGCCCCGTTCGCCAAGTGTGAGCCCTGCCCGGGTGCGCGCACCTTGCTAGGGCGTCGGGTGTGCACCCGGCCCGGCCTACGTGCGTGCACCTGGAGGGGGCGTCGTGTGCGTGCAGTGTCCCGTCTGCAACGCGGTGCCCACACACCACCTCGGGCGCAACGACCTGCGCTCACATGTGGGCCGAGTGCACCTTGGTGCATGTTCGGGGCGCCTCGGGTGCACGCTCGATCTTGCCCCGGTGCACCAAGGCGCTCGGTTTGCCCCGGGTGCGCACTTGGTGCAAGGTGGGCACCCAAAATAGGGATCAAGCACCAAAACACAAGTTTCGGGATGCAAAATGGGACCCAAGGACCACAAATGCGTTCCAAGACCCATGATGGGTCCACGAGAACAAAAATGTGTTCCGAGACTTAATAAACAAATATTGGGTTTTAGGAGAAGAAACATGCTCTGATGCCCAAAACGAGAATCGACCCCGAAAAGGCCACAGGCCAAAAGTGGGATGCGAGACAAAAAAAAATGGGACCCGAGGACCAAAATTGGGTTCCCAGGTCGAAGACAGGGCAACCGGACAAGAAACGACCTCTAAGGCTCGAAATGAGTCCCGGCGACTAAAACTTGACAAGAAGCACCCATCAGGCACCCAACTCGACACCCATGGGATGCCGACCCACCCGGGCTTCCACCTAGCACACCTTGGCACCCACCCACCCTCGCACCCAACCTCGCACCCAACTTAGCACCTTTGAACCCACATTGGCACTCACCCTGACCCTGGCACCTTGGAACCCACATTGGCACTCACCTTGACCCTGGCACCCACCTTTGCACTCACCTTGGGACCCACCCTGGCTCCCACCTCGGCACCCACCCAGACACCCACCTTGGTTCCTTGGCACCCACCTTGGATCCTTGGCACCCACCCCGACACCCACCTTGGCACGCAACTTGGCTACTTGCCACCCATCTTGGCTCCTTGACGCCCACCCCGACAACCACCCCGTGACCTACCCTGGCTAGGGTTGGTGCACACCCACCCTGGTGCCCACCTTGGCACCCACCCTATGACCCACCTTGGCACGCACCTTAGTACCCACCCCGTTACCCACCCTAGGACCCACCCCGTGACCCACCTTGGCCAGGGTGGGTGCCTTGGTGCGCACAACTTGCCTGGGCTGCACACCAGGGCGGGCTCAAGATGGCACCCGCGTTCCGTTTTTTTCACTATCTTTCAAAACGGAAATTTTAAAATCTCATTTTTTTCTTTTTTTTGCCTTTTCTGGAAATTAGTGAAGGCAGCGCATCAAAGGTGCGCAATGCTGGTGCGAACCCGGGAGCGCTCCGATGTGTGCTCCAAGGTGCGGCGTGCACGAAGTCCGAGCCCGGTTTGCCCCGGGTGCGCACCTCGCGTGCACCTTCGCCGGGGTGAGCACCTTGGCTGGGTTGCGCGCCCTGGTGCGTACCAAGGAGCGCTCTGAAGTGTGCTCCAAGGTGCGGCGTGCACGAAGTCGGAGCCCGGTTTGCCCCGGGTGTGCACCTCGGGTGCGCACCTCGCGTGCACCTTCGCTGCGGTGGGCACCTTGGCTGGGTTGCGCGCCTTGGTGGGCACCATGCAGTGCACGAAGTCGGAGCCCGGTTTGCCCCGGGCGCGCACCTCCGCCAGGGTGGGCACCTTGGTGCGCACAACTTGCCTGGGCTGCGCACCAGGAAGGGCTCAAGATGGCACCCGCGTTCCGTTTTTTTCACTATCTTTCAGAACGGAAATTTTAAAATATCGTTTTTTTTTGCCTTTTCTGGAAATTAGTGAAGGCAGCGCATCAAAGGTGCGCAACGCTGGTGCGAACCTGGGAGCGCTCCGATGTGTGCTCCAAGGTGCGGCGTGCACAAAGTCGGAGCCCGGTTTGCCCCGGGTGCGCCCTGGTGGGCACCATGGTGCGCACCAAGGAGCGCTCCGAAGTGTGCTCCAAGGTGCGGCCTGCACGAAGTCGGAGCCCGGTTTGCCCCGGGTGTGCACCTCGGGTGGGCACCTTGGTGCGCATGCCTTGCCTGGGCTGCGCACCAGGGCGGGCTCAAGATGGCACCCGCGTTCCTTTTTTTTCACTATCTTTCAAAACGGAAATTTTAAAATCTCATTTTTTTTTGCCTTTTTCTGGAAATTAGTGAAGGCAGCGCATCAAAGGTGCGCACCTCGCTGCCCACCACGGTGCGCAACGCCGGTGGGCACCCGGGAGTGCTTCGAAGTGTGCTCCAAGGTGCTGCGTGCACGTTGTCGGAGCCCGGTTTGCCCCGGGTGCGCACCTCGCGTGCACCTTCGTCGGGGTGGGCACCTTGGCTGGGTTTGCCCCGGCTGCGCTCCGAAGCGGGGTTATTGGAGCGCCGCCTCTTTTTTTGTCGGAGCGTTTGGTGGGGTTTCTCGCATTGGCTCTTCCGAGGCCCGGTTGCCACCCTGGCGCGCACGAAGTCGGAAGTAGGGTTAATTGCCCGGGTGCGCACCTTTGCCAGGGTGGGCACCTTACCTGGGCTGCGCACCAGGGCGGGCTCAAGATGGCACGCGCGTTCCGTTTTTTTCACTATCTTTCAAAACGGAAATTTTAAAATCTCCTTTTTTTTTTGCCTTTTCTGGAAATTAGTGAAGGCAGCGCATCAAAGGTGCGCACCTCGCTGCCCACCTTGGTGTGCTCTGAGGTGCGCACCCGGGAGCGCTACGAAGTGTGCTCCAAGGTGCGGCGTGCACGTTGTCGGAGCCCGGTTTGCCCCGGGTGCGCACCTCGCCTGCACCTTGGCCGGGGTGGGCACCTTGGCTGGGTTTGCCCAGGGTGCGCTCCGAAGCGGGGTTACTGGAGCGCCCCCTCTTTTTTTGTCAGAGCGTTTGGTGGGGTTTCTCGCATTGGCTCTTCCCAGGCCCGGTTGTTGGGTGCGCTCCCACCCTGGCGCGCGCGAAGTTGGAAGTTGGGTTAATTGCCCGGGCGCGCACCTTCGCCAGGGTGGGCACCTTGGTGCGCACACCTTGGCTGGGCTGCGCACCAGGGCGGGCTCAAGATGGCACCAGCATTCCCTTTTTCTCACTATCTTTCAAAACGGAAATTTTAAAATCTCGTTTTTTTTTTGCCTTTTATGGAAATTAGTGAAGGCATCGCATCAAAGGTGCGCACCTCGCTGCCCACCTTGGTGTGCTCCGAGGTGCCCACCACGGTGCGCAACGCCGGTGCGAACCCGGGAGCGCCCCGATGTGTGCTCCAAGGTGCGGCGTGCACGAAGTCGGACCCCGGTTTGCCCCGGGTGCGCACCTCGCGTGCACCTTGGTGCGCACACCTTGGCTGGGTTGCGCGGCCTGGTGGGCACCATGGTGCGCACCAAGGAGCGCTCCGAAGTGTGCTCCAAGGTGCGGCGTGCACGAAGTCGGAGCCCGGTTTGCCCCGGGTACGCACCTCGCGTGCACCTTCGCCGGGGTGGGCACCTCGGCTGGGTTGCGCGCCCTGGTGCGCACCAAGGAGCGCTCCGAAGTGTGCTCCAAGGTGCGGCGTGCACGAAGTCGGAGCCCGGTTTGCCCCGGGTGCGCACCTTCGCCGCGGTGCGCACCATGGCGTGCACGAAGTCGGAGCCCGGTTTGCCCCGGGTGCGCACCTCGCGTGCACCTTCGGCGGGGTTGCGCGCCCTGGTGGGCACCATGGTGCGCACCAAGGAGCGCTCCGAAGTGTGCTCCAAGGTGCGGCGTGCACGAAGTCGGAGCCCGGTTTGCCCCGGGTGCGCACCTCGCGTGCACCTTCGGCGGGGTTGCGCGCCCTGGTGGGCACCATGGTGCGCACCAAGGAGCGCTCCGAAGTGTGCTCCAAGGTGCGGCGTGCACGAAGTCGGAGCCCGGTTTGCCCCGGGTGCGCACCTTGCGTGCACCTTCGCCGCGGTGGGCACCATGGCGTGCACGAAGTCGGAGCCCGGTTTGCCCCGGGTGCGCACCTCGCGTGCACCTTCGCCGGGGTGGGCACCTCGGCTGGGTTGCGCGCCCTGGTGCGCACCAAGGAGCGCTCCGAAGTGTGCTCCAAGGTGCGGCGTGCACGAAGTCGGAGCCCGGTTTGCCCCGGGTGCGCACCTCGCGTGCACCTTCGCCAGGGTGGGCACCTCGGTGTGCTCCGAGGTGCGAACCCGAGAGCGCTCCGAGGTGCCCACGAAGTCGAAAGTCGGGTTAATTGCATTGTTTTCCCCGGGTGCGCTCCGAGGTGCGCAACATCGGCGCGCACCAAGGAGGGCTCCGAAGTGTGCTCCAAGGTGCGCACGATGGCGTGCACCTCTGGTGCGCACGATTCGGAGCTCGGTTTGACCGGGGTGCGCACACCTTGGCTGGGTTGCGCACCTTTTGTGCGCTCCAAGGTGCGCACGAAGTCGGAGCTCGGTTTGCCCCGGGTGCGCACCTTCGCCAGGGTGCGCACCTTGATGCGCACGCCTTGGCTGGGCTGCGCACCTTGGTGGGCGCCATGGTGCGCACCTTTCGTGCGCTCCAAGGTGCGCACGAAGTCGGAGCTCGGTTTGCCCCGGGTGCGCACCTTGGTGGGCGCCATGGTGCACTCCGAGGTGCCCAAGATTGGTGCGCACCAAGGAGCGCTCCGAAGTGCGCTCCAAGGTGCGCGCGAAGTCGAAAGTTGGGTTAATTGTCCGGTTTGCCTCGGGTGCGCACCTTGCGTGCACCTTCGCCAGGGTGGGCGCCTTGGTGCGCACACCTTGGCTGGGCTGCGCACACCTTGGCACCCGCGTTTCCTTCATTTTAAATTTTTTTTTTTTACAATCTCTCAAGTGGGAAATTCTATAATCTCAACTTTTTTTGCCTTTTCAGGAAACTTTTGAATGGAGCGCATCATTGGTGCGCTCCGAAGTGTGCTCCAAAGCTCTCTCCAGCTGCGTGCACCTGCCCCGGCCGCGCACCCGGCCCCGCCCAGCTTCGCTCACCTGTCCCGGGCGTCTGGTGCGGAACCTTAGAGTAAGAAACATCACCGTGCACCTTGGCCAACGTGCGCGACTCGACCGAGCGCGCACTGGCCGAGGTGCACACCGATTTCACCTGGGTGCGCGCGCAGCACCTCGGGCGCACCGGGGTGCGCGCACAACGCCCGGGTTGCACCGTGGCCTGTGTGCTCGGGGCGCCTCGGGTGCGCGCTCGGTGTCGCCCCCGCGCGCGCGGTAGTGCGGGCAGCGCACCCCGGCCCGGCCCGGCCCCGACGAGAACGCAAACGGGCAAAAGGTTTATTCAAATAGCATTGCGACGCCCGGCGAAAAACTAAAAAAGGGTGCAACACCGGGACTTCCCGGGAGGTCACCCATCCCAGTACTACTCCGGCCCAAGCGCGCTTAACTGCGGAGTTCTGATGGGATCCGGTGCACTAACGCTGGTATGATCGCACCCGTTATGAGCTTGTCGCAGTGTGTACTTAGCAAACCGCGACCCACGTGCGAATCCACCCCGGCCACCCACCCCCGTCGAGGTGCACACCCTCCCTCGCGAAGTGCGCCCCGTTCGCCAAGTGTGAGCCCTGCCCGGGTGCGCGCACCTTGCTAGGGCGTCGGGTGTGCACCCGGCCCGGCCTACGTGCGTGCACCTGGAGGGGGCGTCGTGTGCGTGCAGTGTCCCGTCTGCAACGCGGTGCCCACACACCACCTCGGGCGCAACGACCTGCGCTCACATGTGGGCCGAGTGCACCTTGGTGCATGTTCGGGGCGCCTCGGGTGCACGCTCGATCTTGCCCCGGTGCACCAAGGCGCTCGGTTTGCCCCGGGTGCGCACTTGGTGCAAGGTGGGCACCCAAAATAGGGATCAAGCACCAAAACACAAGTTTCGGGATGCAAAATGGGACCCAAGGACCACAAATGCGTTCCAAGACCCATGATGGGTCCACGAGAACAAAAATGTGTTCCGAGACTTAATAAACAAATATTGGGTTTTAGGAGAAGAAACATGCTCTGATGCCCAAAACGAGAATCGACCCCGAAAAGGCCACAGGCCAAAAGTGGGATGCGAGACAAAAAAAAATGGGACCCGAGGACCAAAATTGGGTTCCCAGGTCGAAGACAGGGCAACCGGACAAGAAACGACCTCTAAGGCTCGAAATGAGTCCCGGCGACTAAAACTTGACAAGAAGCACCCATCAGGCACCCAACTCGACACCCATGGGATGCCGACCCACCCGGGCTTCCACCTAGCACACCTTGGCACCCACCCACCCTCGCACCCAACCTCGCACCCAACTTAGCACCTTTGAACCCACATTGGCACTCACCCTGACCCTGGCACCTTGGAACCCACATTGGCACTCACCTTGACCCTGGCACCCACCTTTGCACTCACCTTGGGACCCACCCTGGCTCCCACCTCGGCACCCACCCAGACACCCACCTTGGTTCCTTGGCACCCACCTTGGATCCTTGGCACCCACCCCGACACCCACCTTGGCACGCAACTTGGCTACTTGCCACCCATCTTGGCTCCTTGACGCCCACCCCGACAACCACCCCGTGACCTACCCTGGCTAGGGTTGGTGCACACCCACCCTGGTGCCCACCTTGGCACCCACCCTATGACCCACCTTGGCACGCACCTTAGTACCCACCCCGTTACCCACCCTAGGACCCACCCCGTGACCCACCTTGGCCAGGGTGGGTGCCTTGGTGCGCACAACTTGCCTGGGCTGCACACCAGGGCGGGCTCAAGATGGCACCCGCGTTCCGTTTTTTTCACTATCTTTCAAAACGGAAATTTTAAAATCTCATTTTTTTCTTTTTTTTGCCTTTTCTGGAAATTAGTGAAGGCAGCGCATCAAAGGTGCGCAATGCTGGTGCGAACCCGGGAGCGCTCCGATGTGTGCTCCAAGGTGCGGCGTGCACGAAGTCCGAGCCCGGTTTGCCCCGGGTGCGCACCTCGCGTGCACCTTCGCCGGGGTGAGCACCTTGGCTGGGTTGCGCGCCCTGGTGCGTACCAAGGAGCGCTCTGAAGTGTGCTCCAAGGTGCGGCGTGCACGAAGTCGGAGCCCGGTTTGCCCCGGGTGTGCACCTCGGGTGCGCACCTCGCGTGCACCTTCGCTGCGGTGGGCACCTTGGCTGGGTTGCGCGCCTTGGTGGGCACCATGCAGTGCACGAAGTCGGAGCCCGGTTTGCCCCGGGCGCGCACCTCCGCCAGGGTGGGCACCTTGGTGCGCACAACTTGCCTGGGCTGCGCACCAGGAAGGGCTCAAGATGGCACCCGCGTTCCGTTTTTTTCACTATCTTTCAGAACGGAAATTTTAAAATATCGTTTTTTTTTGCCTTTTCTGGAAATTAGTGAAGGCAGCGCATCAAAGGTGCGCAACGCTGGTGCGAACCTGGGAGCGCTCCGATGTGTGCTCCAAGGTGCGGCGTGCACAAAGTCGGAGCCCGGTTTGCCCCGGGTGCGCCCTGGTGGGCACCATGGTGCGCACCAAGGAGCGCTCCGAAGTGTGCTCCAAGGTGCGGCCTGCACGAAGTCGGAGCCCGGTTTGCCCCGGGTGTGCACCTCGGGTGGGCACCTTGGTGCGCATGCCTTGCCTGGGCTGCGCACCAGGGCGGGCTCAAGATGGCACCCGCGTTCCTTTTTTTTCACTATCTTTCAAAACGGAAATTTTAAAATCTCATTTTTTTTTGCCTTTTTCTGGAAATTAGTGAAGGCAGCGCATCAAAGGTGCGCACCTCGCTGCCCACCACGGTGCGCAACGCCGGTGGGCACCCGGGAGTGCTTCGAAGTGTGCTCCAAGGTGCTGCGTGCACGTTGTCGGAGCCCGGTTTGCCCCGGGTGCGCACCTCGCGTGCACCTTCGTCGGGGTGGGCACCTTGGCTGGGTTTGCCCCGGCTGCGCTCCGAAGCGGGGTTATTGGAGCGCCGCCTCTTTTTTTGTCGGAGCGTTTGGTGGGGTTTCTCGCATTGGCTCTTCCGAGGCCCGGTTGCCACCCTGGCGCGCACGAAGTCGGAAGTAGGGTTAATTGCCCGGGTGCGCACCTTTGCCAGGGTGGGCACCTTACCTGGGCTGCGCACCAGGGCGGGCTCAAGATGGCACGCGCGTTCCGTTTTTTTCACTATCTTTCAAAACGGAAATTTTAAAATCTCCTTTTTTTTTTGCCTTTTCTGGAAATTAGTGAAGGCAGCGCATCAAAGGTGCGCACCTCGCTGCCCACCTTGGTGTGCTCTGAGGTGCGCACCCGGGAGCGCTACGAAGTGTGCTCCAAGGTGCGGCGTGCACGTTGTCGGAGCCCGGTTTGCCCCGGGTGCGCACCTCGCCTGCACCTTGGCCGGGGTGGGCACCTTGGCTGGGTTTGCCCAGGGTGCGCTCCGAAGCGGGGTTACTGGAGCGCCCCCTCTTTTTTTGTCAGAGCGTTTGGTGGGGTTTCTCGCATTGGCTCTTCCCAGGCCCGGTTGTTGGGTGCGCTCCCACCCTGGCGCGCGCGAAGTTGGAAGTTGGGTTAATTGCCCGGGCGCGCACCTTCGCCAGGGTGGGCACCTTGGTGCGCACACCTTGGCTGGGCTGCGCACCAGGGCGGGCTCAAGATGGCACCAGCATTCCCTTTTTCTCACTATCTTTCAAAACGGAAATTTTAAAATCTCGTTTTTTTTTTGCCTTTTATGGAAATTAGTGAAGGCATCGCATCAAAGGTGCGCACCTCGCTGCCCACCTTGGTGTGCTCCGAGGTGCCCACCACGGTGCGCAACGCCGGTGCGAACCCGGGAGCGCCCCGATGTGTGCTCCAAGGTGCGGCGTGCACGAAGTCGGACCCCGGTTTGCCCCGGGTGCGCACCTCGCGTGCACCTTGGTGCGCACACCTTGGCTGGGTTGCGCGGCCTGGTGGGCACCATGGTGCGCACCAAGGAGCGCTCCGAAGTGTGCTCCAAGGTGCGGCGTGCACGAAGTCGGAGCCCGGTTTGCCCCGGGTACGCACCTCGCGTGCACCTTCGCCGGGGTGGGCACCTCGGCTGGGTTGCGCGCCCTGGTGCGCACCAAGGAGCGCTCCGAAGTGTGCTCCAAGGTGCGGCGTGCACGAAGTCGGAGCCCGGTTTGCCCCGGGTGCGCACCTTCGCCGCGGTGCGCACCATGGCGTGCACGAAGTCGGAGCCCGGTTTGCCCCGGGTGCGCACCTCGCGTGCACCTTCGGCGGGGTTGCGCGCCCTGGTGGGCACCATGGTGCGCACCAAGGAGCGCTCCGAAGTGTGCTCCAAGGTGCGGCGTGCACGAAGTCGGAGCCCGGTTTGCCCCGGGTGCGCACCTCGCGTGCACCTTCGGCGGGGTTGCGCGCCCTGGTGGGCACCATGGTGCGCACCAAGGAGCGCTCCGAAGTGTGCTCCAAGGTGCGGCGTGCACGAAGTCGGAGCCCGGTTTGCCCCGGGTGCGCACCTCGCGTGCACCTTCGCCGCGGTGGGCACCATGGCGTGCACGAAGTCGGAGCCCGGTTTGCCCCGGGTGCGCACCTCGCGTGCACCTTCGCCGGGGTGGGCACCTCGGCTGGGTTGCGCGCCCTGGTGCGCACCAAGGAGCGCTCCGAAGTGTGCTCCAAGGTGCGGCGTGCACGAAGTCGGAGCCCGGTTTGCCCCGGGTGCGCACCTCGCGTGCACCTTCGCCAGGGTGGGCACCTCGGTGTGCTCCGAGGTGCGAACCCGAGAGCGCTCCGAGGTGCCCACGAAGTCGAAAGTCGGGTTAATTGCATTGTTTTCCCCGGGTGCGCTCCGAGGTGCGCAACATCGGCGCGCACCAAGGAGGGCTCCGAAGTGTGCTCCAAGGTGCGCACGATGGCGTGCACCTCTGGTGCGCACGATTCGGAGCTCGGTTTGACCGGGGTGCGCACACCTTGGCTGGGTTGCGCACCTTTTGTGCGCTCCAAGGTGCGCACGAAGTCGGAGCTCGGTTTGCCCCGGGTGCGCACCTTCGCCAGGGTGCGCACCTTGATGCGCACGCCTTGGCTGGGCTGCGCACCTTGGTGGGCGCCATGGTGCGCACCTTTCGTGCGCTCCAAGGTGCGCACGAAGTCGGAGCTCGGTTTGCCCCGGGTGCGCACCTTGGTGGGCGCCATGGTGCACTCCGAGGTGCCCAAGATTGGTGCGCACCAAGGAGCGCTCCGAAGTGCGCTCCAAGGTGCGCGCGAAGTCGAAAGTTGGGTTAATTGTCCGGTTTGCCTCGGGTGCGCACCTTGCGTGCACCTTCGCCAGGGTGGGCGCCTTGGTGCGCACACCTTGGCTGGGCTGCGCACACCTTGGCACCCGCGTTTCCTTCATTTTAAATTTTTTTTTTTTACAATCTCTCAAGTGGGAAATTCTATAATCTCAACTTTTTTTGCCTTTTCAGGAAACTTTTGAATGGAGCGCATCATTGGTGCGCTCCGAAGTGTGCTCCAAAGCTCTCTCCAGCTGCGTGCACCTGCCCCGGCCGCGCACCCGGCCCCGCCCAGCTTCGCTCACCTGTCCCGGGCGTCTGGTGCGGAACCTTAGAGTAAGAAACATCACCGTGCACCTTGGCCAACGTGCGCGACTCGACCGAGCGCGCACTGGCCGAGGTGCACACCGATTTCACCTGGGTGCGCGCGCAGCACCTCGGGCGCACCGGGGTGCGCGCACAACGCCCGGGTTGCACCGTGGCCTGTGTGCTCGGGGCGCCTCGGGTGCGCGCTCGGTGTCGCCCCCGCGCGCGCGGTAGTGCGGGCAGCGCACCCCGGCCCGGCCCGGCCCCGACGAGAACGCAAACGGGCAAAAGGTTTATTCAAATAGCATTGCGACGCCCGGCGAAAAACTAAAAAAGGGTGCAACACCGGGACTTCCCGGGAGGTCACCCATCCCAGTACTACTCCGGCCCAAGCGCGCTTAACTGCGGAGTTCTGATGGGATCCGGTGCACTAACGCTGGTATGATCGCACCCGTTATGAGCTTGTCGCAGTGTGTACTTAGCAAACCGCGACCCACGTGCGAATCCACCCCGGCCACCCACCCCCGTCGAGGTGCACACCCTCCCTCGCGAAGTGCGCCCCGTTCGCCAAGTGTGAGCCCTGCCCGGGTGCGCGCACCTTGCTAGGGCGTCGGGTGTGCACCCGGCCCGGCCTACGTGCGTGCACCTGGAGGGGGCGTCGTGTGCGTGCAGTGTCCCGTCTGCAACGCGGTGCCCACACACCACCTCGGGCGCAACGACCTGCGCTCACATGTGGGCCGAGTGCACCTTGGTGCATGTTCGGGGCGCCTCGGGTGCACGCTCGATCTTGCCCCGGTGCACCAAGGCGCTCGGTTTGCCCCGGGTGCGCACTTGGTGCAAGGTGGGCACCCAAAATAGGGATCAAGCACCAAAACACAAGTTTCGGGATGCAAAATGGGACCCAAGGACCACAAATGCGTTCCAAGACCCATGATGGGTCCACGAGAACAAAAATGTGTTCCGAGACTTAATAAACAAATATTGGGTTTTAGGAGAAGAAACATGCTCTGATGCCCAAAACGAGAATCGACCCCGAAAAGGCCACAGGCCAAAAGTGGGATGCGAGACAAAAAAAAATGGGACCCGAGGACCAAAATTGGGTTCCCAGGTCGAAGACAGGGCAACCGGACAAGAAACGACCTCTAAGGCTCGAAATGAGTCCCGGCGACTAAAACTTGACAAGAAGCACCCATCAGGCACCCAACTCGACACCCATGGGATGCCGACCCACCCGGGCTTCCACCTAGCACACCTTGGCACCCACCCACCCTCGCACCCAACCTCGCACCCAACTTAGCACCTTTGAACCCACATTGGCACTCACCCTGACCCTGGCACCTTGGAACCCACATTGGCACTCACCTTGACCCTGGCACCCACCTTTGCACTCACCTTGGGACCCACCCTGGCTCCCACCTCGGCACCCACCCAGACACCCACCTTGGTTCCTTGGCACCCACCTTGGATCCTTGGCACCCACCCCGACACCCACCTTGGCACGCAACTTGGCTACTTGCCACCCATCTTGGCTCCTTGACGCCCACCCCGACAACCACCCCGTGACCTACCCTGGCTAGGGTTGGTGCACACCCACCCTGGTGCCCACCTTGGCACCCACCCTATGACCCACCTTGGCACGCACCTTAGTACCCACCCCGTTACCCACCCTAGGACCCACCCCGTGACCCACCTTGGCCAGGGTGGGTGCCTTGGTGCGCACAACTTGCCTGGGCTGCACACCAGGGCGGGCTCAAGATGGCACCCGCGTTCCGTTTTTTTCACTATCTTTCAAAACGGAAATTTTAAAATCTCATTTTTTTCTTTTTTTTGCCTTTTCTGGAAATTAGTGAAGGCAGCGCATCAAAGGTGCGCAATGCTGGTGCGAACCCGGGAGCGCTCCGATGTGTGCTCCAAGGTGCGGCGTGCACGAAGTCCGAGCCCGGTTTGCCCCGGGTGCGCACCTCGCGTGCACCTTCGCCGGGGTGAGCACCTTGGCTGGGTTGCGCGCCCTGGTGCGTACCAAGGAGCGCTCTGAAGTGTGCTCCAAGGTGCGGCGTGCACGAAGTCGGAGCCCGGTTTGCCCCGGGTGTGCACCTCGGGTGCGCACCTCGCGTGCACCTTCGCTGCGGTGGGCACCTTGGCTGGGTTGCGCGCCTTGGTGGGCACCATGCAGTGCACGAAGTCGGAGCCCGGTTTGCCCCGGGCGCGCACCTCCGCCAGGGTGGGCACCTTGGTGCGCACAACTTGCCTGGGCTGCGCACCAGGAAGGGCTCAAGATGGCACCCGCGTTCCGTTTTTTTCACTATCTTTCAGAACGGAAATTTTAAAATATCGTTTTTTTTTGCCTTTTCTGGAAATTAGTGAAGGCAGCGCATCAAAGGTGCGCAACGCTGGTGCGAACCTGGGAGCGCTCCGATGTGTGCTCCAAGGTGCGGCGTGCACAAAGTCGGAGCCCGGTTTGCCCCGGGTGCGCCCTGGTGGGCACCATGGTGCGCACCAAGGAGCGCTCCGAAGTGTGCTCCAAGGTGCGGCCTGCACGAAGTCGGAGCCCGGTTTGCCCCGGGTGTGCACCTCGGGTGGGCACCTTGGTGCGCATGCCTTGCCTGGGCTGCGCACCAGGGCGGGCTCAAGATGGCACCCGCGTTCCTTTTTTTTCACTATCTTTCAAAACGGAAATTTTAAAATCTCATTTTTTTTTGCCTTTTTCTGGAAATTAGTGAAGGCAGCGCATCAAAGGTGCGCACCTCGCTGCCCACCACGGTGCGCAACGCCGGTGGGCACCCGGGAGTGCTTCGAAGTGTGCTCCAAGGTGTTGCGTGCACGTTGTCGGAGCCCGGTTTGCCCCGGGTGCGCACCTCGCGTGCACCTTCGTCGGGGTGGGCACCTTGGCTTGGTTTGCCCCGGCTGCGCTCCGAAGCGGGGTTATTGGAGCGCCGCCTCTTTTTTTGTCGGAGCGTTTGGTGGGGTTTCTCGCATTGGCTCTTCCGAGGCCCGGTTGCCACCCTGGCGCGCACGAAGTCGGAAGTAGGGTTAATTGCCCGGGTGCGCACCTTTGCCAGGGTGGCACCTTACCTGGGCTGCGCACCAGGGCGGGCTCAAGATGGCACGCGCGTTCCGTTTTTTTCACTATCTTTCAAAACGGAAATTTTAAAATCTCCTTTTTTTTTTGCCTTTTCTGGAAATTAGTGAAGGCAGCGCATCAAAGGTGCGCACCTCGCTGCCCACCTTGGTGTGCTCTGAGGTGCGCACCCGGGAGCGCTACGAAGTGTGCTCCAAGGTGCGGCGTGCACGTTGTCGGAGCCCGGTTTGCCCCGGGTGCGCACCTCGCCTGCACCTTGGCCGGGGTGGGCACCTTGGCTGGGTTTGCCCAGGGTGCGCTCCGAAGCGGGGTTACTGGAGCGCCCCCTCTTTTTTTGTCAGAGAGTTTGGTGGGGTTTCTCGCATTGGCTCTTCCCAGGCCCGGTTGTTGGGTGCGCTCCCACCCTGGCGCGCGCGAAGTTGGAAGTTGGGTTAATTGCCCGGGCGCGCACCTTCGCCAGGGTGGGCACCTTGGTGCGCAAACCTTGGCTGGGCTGCGCACCAGGGCGGGCTCAAGATGGCACCAGCATTCCCTTTTTCTCACTATCTTTCAAAACGGAAATTTTAAAATCTCGTTTTTTTTTTGCCTTTTATGGAAATTAGTGAAGGCATCGCATCAAAGGTGCGCACCTCGCTGCCCACCTTGGTGTGCTCCGAGGTGCCCACCACGGTGCGCAACGCCGGTGCGAACCCGGGAGCGCCCCGATGTGTGCTCCAAGGTGCGGCGTGCACGAAGTCGGACCCCGGTTTGCCCCGGGTGCGCACCTCGCGTGCACCTTGGTGCGCACACCTTGGCTGGGTTGCGCGGCCTGGTGGGCACCATGGTGCGCACCAAGGAGCGCTCCGAAGTGTGCTCCAAGGTGCGGCGTGCACGAAGTAGGAGCCCGGTTTGCCCCGGGTGCGCACCTTCGCCGCGGTGGGCACCATGGCGTGCACGAAGTCGGAGCCCGGTTTGCCCCGGGTGCGCACCTCGCGTGCACCTTCGCCGGGGTGGGCACCTCGGCTGGGTTGCGCGCCCTGGTGCGCACCAAGGAGCGCTCTGAAGTGTGCTCCAAGGTGCGGCGTGCACGAAGTCGGAGCCCGGTTTGCCCCGGGTGTGCACCTCGCGTGCACCTTCGCTGCGGTGGGCACCTTGGCTGGGTTGCGCGCCTTGGTGGGCACCATGCAGTGCACGAAGTCGGAGCCCGGTTTGCCCCGGGCGCGCACCTCCGCCAGGGTGGGCACCTTGGTGCGCACAACTTGCCTGGGCTGCGCACCAGGAAGGGCTCAAGATGGCACCCGCGTTCCGTTTTTTTCACTATCTTTCAGAACGGAAATTTTAAAATATCGTTTTTTTTTGCCTTTTCTGGAAATTAGTGAAGGCAGCGCATCAAAGGTGCGCAACGCTGGTGCGAACCTGGGAGCGCTCCGATGTGTGCTCCAAGGTGCGGCGTGCACGAAGTCGGACCCCGGTTTGCCCCGGGTGCGCACCTCGCGTGCACCTTGGTGCGCACACCTTGGCTGGGTTGCGCGCCCTGGTGGGCACCATGGTGCGCACCAAGGAGCGCTCCGAAGTGTGCTCCAAGGTGCGGCGTGCACGAAGTCGGAGCCCGGTTTGCCCCGGGTGCGCACCTCGCGTGCACCTTCGCCGCGGTGGGCACCATGGCGTGCACGAAGTCGGAGCCCGGTTTGCCCCGGGTGCGCACCTCGCGTGCACCTTCGCCGGGGTGGGCACCTTGGTGTGCAGACCTTGGCTGGGTTGCGCGCCCTGGTGGGCACCATGGTGCGCACCAAGGAGCGCTCCGAAGTGTGCTCCAAGGTGCGGCCTGCACGAAGTCGGAGCCCGGTTTGCCCCGGGTGTGCACCTCGGGTGGGCACCTTGGTGCGCATGCCTTGCCTGGGCTGCGCACCAGGGCGGGCTCAAGATGGCACCCGCGTTCCTTTTTTTTCACTATCTTTCAAAACGGAAATTTTAAAATCTCATTTTTTTTTGCCTTTTTCTGGAAATTAGTGAAGGCAGCGCATCAAAGGTGCGCACCTCGCTGCCCACCACGGTGCGCAACGCCGGTGGGCACCCGGGAGTGCTTCGAAGTGTGCTCCAAGGTGCTGCGTGCACGTTGTCGGAGCCCGGTTTGCCCCGGGTGCGCACCTCGCGTGCACCTTCGTCGGGGTGGGCACCTTGGCTGGGTTTGCCCCGGCTGCGCTCCGAAGCGGGGTTATTGGAGCGCCGCCTCTTTTTTTGTCGGAGCGTTTGGTGGGGTTTCTCGCATTGGCTCTTCCGAGGCCCGGTTGCCACCCTGGCGCGCACGAAGTCGGAAGTAGGGTTAATTGCCCGGGTGCGCACCTTTGCCAGGGTGGGCACCTTACCTGGGCTGCGCACCAGGGCGGGCTCAAGATGGCACGCGCGTTCCGTTTTTTTCACTATCTTTCAAAACGGAAATTTTAAAATCTCCTTTTTTTTTTGCCTTTTCTGGAAATTAGTGAAGGCAGCGCATCAAAGGTGCGCACCTCGCTGCCCACCTTGGTGTGCTCTGAGGTGCGCACCCGGGAGCGCTACGAAGTGTGCTCCAAGGTGCGGCGTGCACGTTGTCGGAGCCCGGTTTGCCCCGGGTGCGCACCTCGCCTGCACCTTGGCCGGGGTGGGCACCTTGGCTGGGTTTGCCCAGGGTGCGCTCCGAAGCGGGGTTACTGGAGCGCCCCCTCTTTTTTTGTCAGAGCGTTTGGTGGGGTTTCTCGCATTGGCTCTTCCCAGGCCCGGTTGTTGGGTGCGCTCCCACCCTGGCGCGCGCGAAGTTGGAAGTTGGGTTAATTGCCCGGGCGCGCACCTTCGCCAGGGTGGGCACCTTGGTGCGCACACCTTGGCTGGGCTGCGCACCAGGGCGGGCTCAAGATGGCACCAGCATTCCCTTTTTCTCACTATCTTTCAAAACGGAAATTTTAAAATCTCGTTTTTTTTTTGCCTTTTATGGAAATTAGTGAAGGCATCGCATCAAAGGTGCGCACCTCGCTGCCCACCTTGGTGTGCTCCGAGGTGCCCACCACGGTGCGCAACGCCGGTGCGAACCCGGGAGCGCCCCGATGTGTGCTCCAAGGTGCGGCGTGCACGAAGTCGGACCCCGGTTTGCCCCGGGTGCGCACCTCGCGTGCACCTTGGTGCGCACACCTTGGCTGGGTTGCGCGGCCTGGTGGGCACCATGGTGCGCACCAAGGAGCGCTCCGAAGTGTGCTCCAAGGTGCGGCGTGCACGAAGTCGGAGCCCGGTTTGCCCCGGGTACGCACCTCGCGTGCACCTTCGCCGGGGTGGGCACCTCGGCTGGGTTGCGCGCCCTGGTGCGCACCAAGGAGCGCTCCGAAGTGTGCTCCAAGGTGCGGCGTGCACGAAGTCGGAGCCCGGTTTGCCCCGGGTGCGCACCTTCGCCGCGGTGCGCACCATGGCGTGCACGAAGTCGGAGCCCGGTTTGCCCCGGGTGCGCACCTCGCGTGCACCTTCGGCGGGGTTGCGCGCCCTGGTGGGCACCATGGTGCGCACCAAGGAGCGCTCCGAAGTGTGCTCCAAGGTGCGGCGTGCACGAAGTCGGAGCCCGGTTTGCCCCGGGTGCGCACCTCGCGTGCACCTTCGGCGGGGTTGCGCGCCCTGGTGGGCACCATGGTGCGCACCAAGGAGCGCTCCGAAGTGTGCTCCAAGGTGCGGCGTGCACGAAGTCGGAGCCCGGTTTGCCCCGGGTGCGCACCTCGCGTGCACCTTCGCCGCGGTGGGCACCATGGCGTGCACGAAGTCGGAGCCCGGTTTGCCCCGGGTGCGCACCTCGCGTGCACCTTCGCCGGGGTGGGCACCTCGGCTGGGTTGCGCGCCCTGGTGCGCACCAAGGAGCGCTCCGAAGTGTGCTCCAAGGTGCGGCGTGCACGAAGTCGGAGCCCGGTTTGCCCCGGGTGCGCACCTCGCGTGCACCTTCGCCAGGGTGGGCACCTCGGTGCGCACACCTTCTCAATGTTTTCTTGCCTTTTCTGGAAATTGGTGAAGGCAGCGCATCAAAGGTGCGCACCTCGGTGTGCTCCGAGGTGCGAACCCGAGAGCGCTCCGAGGTGCCCACGAAGTCGAAAGTCGGGTTAATTGCATTGTTTTCCCCGGGTGCGCTCCGAGGTGCGCAACATCGGCGCGCACCAAGGAGGGCTCCGAAGTGTGCTCCAAGGTGCGCACGATGGCGTGCACCTCTGGTGCGCACGATTCGGAGCTCGGTTTGACCGGGGTGCGCACACCTTGGCTGGGTTGCGCACCTTTTGTGCGCTCCAAGGTGCGCACGAAGTCGGAGCTCGGTTTGCCCCGGGTGCGCACCTTCGCCAGGGTGCGCACCTTGATGCGCACGCCTTGGCTGGGCTGCGCACCTTGGTGGGCGCCATGGTGCACACCTTTCGTGCGCTCCAAGGTGCGCACGAAGTCGGAGCTCGGTTTGCCCCGGGTGCGCACCTTGGTGGGCGCCATGGTGCACTCCGAGGTGCCCAAGATTGGTGCGCACCAAGGAGCGCTCCGAAGTGCGCTCCAAGGTGCGCGCGAAGTCGAAAGTTGGGTTAATTGTCCGGTTTGCCTCGGGTGCGCACCTTGCGTGCACCTTCGCCAGGGTGGGCGCCTTGGTGCGCACACCTTGGCTGGGCTGCGCACACCTTGGCACCCGCGTTTCCTTCATTTTAAATTTTTTTTTTTTACAATCTCTCAAGTGGGAAATTCTATAATCTCAACTTTTTTTGCCTTTTCAGGAAACTTTTGAATGGAGCGCATCATTGGTGCGCTCCGAAGTGTGCTCCAAAGCTCTCTCCAGCTGCGTGCACCTGCCCCGGCCGCGCACCCGGCCCCGCCCAGCTTCGCTCACCTGTCCCGGGCGTCTGGTGCGGAACCTTAGAGTAAGAAACATCACCGTGCACCTTGGCCAACGTGCGCGACTCGACCGAGCGCGCACTGGCCGAGGTGCACACCGATTTCACCTGGGTGCGCGCGCAGCACCTCGGGCGCACCGGGGTGCGCGCACAACGCCCGGGTTGCACCGTGGCCTGTGTGCTCGGGGCGCCTCGGGTGCGCGCTCGGTGTCGCCCCCGCGCGCGCGGTAGTGCGGGCAGCGCACCCCGGCCCGGCCCGGCCCCGACGAGAACGCAAACGGGCAAAAGGTTTATTCAAATAGCATTGCGACGCCCGGCGAAAAACTAAAAAAGGGTGCAACACCGGGACTTCCCGGGAGGTCACCCATCCCAGTACTACTCCGGCCCAAGCGCGCTTAACTGCGGAGTTCTAATGGGATCCGGTGCACTAACGCTGGTATGATCGCACCCGTTATGAGCTTGTCGCAGTGTGTACTTAGCAAACCGCGACCCACGTGCGAATCCACCCCGGCCACCCACCCCCGTCGAGGTGCACACCCTCCCTCGCGAAGTGCGCCCCGTTCGCCAAGTGTGAGCCCTGCCCGGGTGCGCGCACCTTGCTAGGGCGTCGGGTGTGCACCCGGCCCGGCCTACGTGCGTGCACCTGGAGGGGGCGTCGTGTGCGTGCAGTGTCCCGTCTGCAACGCGGTGCCCACACACCACCTCGGGCGCAACGACCTGCGCTCACATGTGGGCCGAGTGCACCTTGGTGCATGTTCGGGGCGCCTCGGGTGCACGCTCGATCTTGCCCCGGTGCACCAAGGCGCTCGGTTTGCCCCGGGTGCGCACTTGGTGCAAGGTGGGCACCCAAAATAGGGATCAAGCACCAAAACACAAGTTTCGGGATGCAAAATGGGACCCAAGGACCACAAATGCGTTCCAAGACCCATGATGGGTCCACGAGAACAAAAATGTGTTCCGAGACTTAATAAACAAATATTGGGTTTTAGGAGAAGAAACATGCTCTGATGCCCAAAACGAGAATCGACCCCGAAAAGGCCACAGGCCAAAAGTGGGATGCGAGACAAAAAAAAATGGGACCCGAGGACCAAAATTGGGTTCCCAGGTCGAAGACAGGGCAACCGGACAAGAAACGACCTCTAAGGCTCGAAATGAGTCCCGGCGACTAAAACTTGACAAGAAGCACCCATCAGGCACCCAACTCGACACCCATGGGATGCCGACCCACCCGGGCTTCCACCTAGCACACCTTGGCACCCACCCACCCTCGCACCCAACCTCGCACCCAACTTAGCACCTTTGAACCCACATTGGCACTCACCCTGACCCTGGCACCTTGGAACCCACATTGGCACTCACCTTGACCCTGGCACCCACCTTTGCACTCACCTTGGGACCCACCCTGGCTCCCACCTCGGCACCCACCCAGACACCCACCTTGGTTCCTTGGCACCCACCTTGGATCCTTGGCACCCACCCCGACACCCACCTTGGCACGCAACTTGGCTACTTGCCACCCATCTTGGCTCCTTGACGCCCACCCCGACAACCACCCCGTGACCTACCCTGGCTAGGGTTGGTGCACACCCACCCTGGTGCCCACCTTGGCACCCACCCTATGACCCACCTTGGCACGCACCTTAGTACCCACCCCGTTACCCACCCTAGGACCCACCCCGTGACCCACCTTGGCCAGGGTGGGTGCCTTGGTGCGCACAACTTGCCTGGGCTGCACACCAGGGCGGGCTCAAGATGGCACCCGCGTTCCGTTTTTTTCACTATCTTTCAAAACGGAAATTTTAAAATCTCATTTTTTTCTTTTTTTTGCCTTTTCTGGAAATTAGTGAAGGCAGCGCATCAAAGGTGCGCAATGCTGGTGCGAACCCGGGAGCGCTCCGATGTGTGCTCCAAGGTGCGGCGTGCACGAAGTCCGAGCCCGGTTTGCCCCGGGTGCGCACCTCGCGTGCACCTTCGCCGGGGTGAGCACCTTGGCTGGGTTGCGCGCCCTGGTGCGTACCAAGGAGCGCTCTGAAGTGTGCTCCAAGGTGCGGCGTGCACGAAGTCGGAGCCCGGTTTGCCCCGGGTGTGCACCTCGGGTGCGCACCTCGCGTGCACCTTCGCTGCGGTGGGCACCTTGGCTGGGTTGCGCGCCTTGGTGGGCACCATGCAGTGCACGAAGTCGGAGCCCGGTTTGCCCCGGGCGCGCACCTCCGCCAGGGTGGGCACCTTGGTGCGCACAACTTGCCTGGGCTGCGCACCAGGAAGGGCTCAAGATGGCACCCGCGTTCCGTTTTTTTCACTATCTTTCAGAACGGAAATTTTAAAATATCGTTTTTTTTTGCCTTTTCTGGAAATTAGTGAAGGCAGCGCATCAAAGGTGCGCAACGCTGGTGCGAACCTGGGAGCGCTCCGATGTGTGCTCCAAGGTGCGGCGTGCACAAAGTCGGAGCCCGGTTTGCCCCGGGTGCGCCCTGGTGGGCACCATGGTGCGCACCAAGGAGCGCTCCGAAGTGTGCTCCAAGGTGCGGCCTGCACGAAGTCGGAGCCCGGTTTGCCCCGGGTGTGCACCTCGGGTGGGCACCTTGGTGCGCATGCCTTGCCTGGGCTGCGCACCAGGGCGGGCTCAAGATGGCACCCGCGTTCCTTTTTTTTCACTATCTTTCAAAACGGAAATTTTAAAATCTCATTTTTTTTTGCCTTTTTCTGGAAATTAGTGAAGGCAGCGCATCAAAGGTGCGCACCTCGCTGCCCACCACGGTGCGCAACGCCGGTGGGCACCCGGGAGTGCTTCGAAGTGTGCTCCAAGGTGTTGCGTGCACGTTGTCGGAGCCCGGTTTGCCCCGGGTGCGCACCTCGCGTGCACCTTCGTCGGGGTGGGCACCTTGGCTTGGTTTGCCCCGGCTGCGCTCCGAAGCGGGGTTATTGGAGCGCCGCCTCTTTTTTTGTCGGAGCGTTTGGTGGGGTTTCTCGCATTGGCTCTTCCGAGGCCCGGTTGCCACCCTGGCGCGCACGAAGTCGGAAGTAGGGTTAATTGCCCGGGTGCGCACCTTTGCCAGGGTGGCACCTTACCTGGGCTGCGCACCAGGGCGGGCTCAAGATGGCACGCGCGTTCCGTTTTTTTCACTATCTTTCAAAACGGAAATTTTAAAATCTCCTTTTTTTTTTGCCTTTTCTGGAAATTAGTGAAGGCAGCGCATCAAAGGTGCGCACCTCGCTGCCCACCTTGGTGTGCTCTGAGGTGCGCACCCGGGAGCGCTACGAAGTGTGCTCCAAGGTGCGGCGTGCACGTTGTCGGAGCCCGGTTTGCCCCGGGTGCGCACCTCGCCTGCACCTTGGCCGGGGTGGGCACCTTGGCTGGGTTTGCCCAGGGTGCGCTCCGAAGCGGGGTTACTGGAGCGCCCCCTCTTTTTTTGTCAGAGAGTTTGGTGGGGTTTCTCGCATTGGCTCTTCCCAGGCCCGGTTGTTGGGTGCGCTCCCACCCTGGCGCGCGCGAAGTTGGAAGTTGGGTTAATTGCCCGGGCGCGCACCTTCGCCAGGGTGGGCACCTTGGTGCGCAAACCTTGGCTGGGCTGCGCACCAGGGCGGGCTCAAGATGGCACCAGCATTCCCTTTTTCTCACTATCTTTCAAAACGGAAATTTTAAAATCTCGTTTTTTTTTTGCCTTTTATGGAAATTAGTGAAGGCATCGCATCAAAGGTGCGCACCTCGCTGCCCACCTTGGTGTGCTCCGAGGTGCCCACCACGGTGCGCAACGCCGGTGCGAACCCGGGAGCGCCCCGATGTGTGCTCCAAGGTGCGGCGTGCACGAAGTCGGACCCCGGTTTGCCCCGGGTGCGCACCTCGCGTGCACCTTGGTGCGCACACCTTGGCTGGGTTGCGCGGCCTGGTGGGCACCATGGTGCGCACCAAGGAGCGCTCCGAAGTGTGCTCCAAGGTGCGGCGTGCACGAAGTAGGAGCCCGGTTTGCCCCGGGTGCGCACCTTCGCCGCGGTGGGCACCATGGCGTGCACGAAGTCGGAGCCCGGTTTGCCCCGGGTGCGCACCTCGCGTGCACCTTCGCCGGGGTGGGCACCTCGGCTGGGTTGCGCGCCCTGGTGCGCACCAAGGAGCGCTCTGAAGTGTGCTCCAAGGTGCGGCGTGCACGAAGTCGGAGCCCGGTTTGCCCCGGGTGTGCACCTCGCGTGCACCTTCGCTGCGGTGGGCACCTTGGCTGGGTTGCGCGCCTTGGTGGGCACCATGCAGTGCACGAAGTCGGAGCCCGGTTTGCCCCGGGCGCGCACCTCCGCCAGGGTGGGCACCTTGGTGCGCACAACTTGCCTGGGCTGCGCACCAGGAAGGGCTCAAGATGGCACCCGCGTTCCGTTTTTTTCACTATCTTTCAGAACGGAAATTTTAAAATATCGTTTTTTTTTGCCTTTTCTGGAAATTAGTGAAGGCAGCGCATCAAAGGTGCGCAACGCTGGTGCGAACCTGGGAGCGCTCCGATGTGTGCTCCAAGGTGCGGCGTGCACGAAGTCGGACCCCGGTTTGCCCCGGGTGCGCACCTCGCGTGCACCTTGGTGCGCACACCTTGGCTGGGTTGCGCGCCCTGGTGGGCACCATGGTGCGCACCAAGGAGCGCTCCGAAGTGTGCTCCAAGGTGCGGCGTGCACGAAGTCGGAGCCCGGTTTGCCCCGGGTGCGCACCTCGCGTGCACCTTCGCCGCGGTGGGCACCATGGCGTGCACGAAGTCGGAGCCCGGTTTGCCCCGGGTGCGCACCTCGCGTGCACCTTCGCCGGGGTGGGCACCTTGGTGTGCAGACCTTGGCTGGGTTGCGCGCCCTGGTGGGCACCATGGTGCGCACCAAGGAGCGCTCCGAAGTGTGCTCCAAGGTGCGGCCTGCACGAAGTCGGAGCCCGGTTTGCCCCGGGTGTGCACCTCGGGTGGGCACCTTGGTGCGCATGCCTTGCCTGGGCTGCGCACCAGGGCGGGCTCAAGATGGCACCCGCGTTCCTTTTTTTTCACTATCTTTCAAAACGGAAATTTTAAAATCTCATTTTTTTTTGCCTTTTTCTGGAAATTAGTGAAGGCAGCGCATCAAAGGTGCGCACCTCGCTGCCCACCACGGTGCGCAACGCCGGTGGGCACCCGGGAGTGCTTCGAAGTGTGCTCCAAGGTGCTGCGTGCACGTTGTCGGAGCCCGGTTTGCCCCGGGTGCGCACCTCGCGTGCACCTTCGTCGGGGTGGGCACCTTGGCTGGGTTTGCCCCGGCTGCGCTCCGAAGCGGGGTTATTGGAGCGCCGCCTCTTTTTTTGTCGGAGCGTTTGGTGGGGTTTCTCGCATTGGCTCTTCCGAGGCCCGGTTGCCACCCTGGCGCGCACGAAGTCGGAAGTAGGGTTAATTGCCCGGGTGCGCACCTTTGCCAGGGTGGGCACCTTACCTGGGCTGCGCACCAGGGCGGGCTCAAGATGGCACGCGCGTTCCGTTTTTTTCACTATCTTTCAAAACGGAAATTTTAAAATCTCCTTTTTTTTTTGCCTTTTCTGGAAATTAGTGAAGGCAGCGCATCAAAGGTGCGCACCTCGCTGCCCACCTTGGTGTGCTCTGAGGTGCGCACCCGGGAGCGCTACGAAGTGTGCTCCAAGGTGCGGCGTGCACGTTGTCGGAGCCCGGTTTGCCCCGGGTGCGCACCTCGCCTGCACCTTGGCCGGGGTGGGCACCTTGGCTGGGTTTGCCCAGGGTGCGCTCCGAAGCGGGGTTACTGGAGCGCCCCCTCTTTTTTTGTCAGAGCGTTTGGTGGGGTTTCTCGCATTGGCTCTTCCCAGGCCCGGTTGTTGGGTGCGCTCCCACCCTGGCGCGCGCGAAGTTGGAAGTTGGGTTAATTGCCCGGGCGCGCACCTTCGCCAGGGTGGGCACCTTGGTGCGCACACCTTGGCTGGGCTGCGCACCAGGGCGGGCTCAAGATGGCACCAGCATTCCCTTTTTCTCACTATCTTTCAAAACGGAAATTTTAAAATCTCGTTTTTTTTTTGCCTTTTATGGAAATTAGTGAAGGCATCGCATCAAAGGTGCGCACCTCGCTGCCCACCTTGGTGTGCTCCGAGGTGCCCACCACGGTGCGCAACGCCGGTGCGAACCCGGGAGCGCCCCGATGTGTGCTCCAAGGTGCGGCGTGCACGAAGTCGGACCCCGGTTTGCCCCGGGTGCGCACCTCGCGTGCACCTTGGTGCGCACACCTTGGCTGGGTTGCGCGGCCTGGTGGGCACCATGGTGCGCACCAAGGAGCGCTCCGAAGTGTGCTCCAAGGTGCGGCGTGCACGAAGTCGGAGCCCGGTTTGCCCCGGGTACGCACCTCGCGTGCACCTTCGCCGGGGTGGGCACCTCGGCTGGGTTGCGCGCCCTGGTGCGCACCAAGGAGCGCTCCGAAGTGTGCTCCAAGGTGCGGCGTGCACGAAGTCGGAGCCCGGTTTGCCCCGGGTGCGCACCTTCGCCGCGGTGCGCACCATGGCGTGCACGAAGTCGGAGCCCGGTTTGCCCCGGGTGCGCACCTCGCGTGCACCTTCGGCGGGGTTGCGCGCCCTGGTGGGCACCATGGTGCGCACCAAGGAGCGCTCCGAAGTGTGCTCCAAGGTGCGGCGTGCACGAAGTCGGAGCCCGGTTTGCCCCGGGTGCGCACCTCGCGTGCACCTTCGGCGGGGTTGCGCGCCCTGGTGGGCACCATGGTGCGCACCAAGGAGCGCTCCGAAGTGTGCTCCAAGGTGCGGCGTGCACGAAGTCGGAGCCCGGTTTGCCCCGGGTGCGCACCTCGCGTGCACCTTCGCCGCGGTGGGCACCATGGCGTGCACGAAGTCGGAGCCCGGTTTGCCCCGGGTGCGCACCTCGCGTGCACCTTCGCCGGGGTGGGCACCTCGGCTGGGTTGCGCGCCCTGGTGCGCACCAAGGAGCGCTCCGAAGTGTGCTCCAAGGTGCGGCGTGCACGAAGTCGGAGCCCGGTTTGCCCCGGGTGCGCACCTCGCGTGCACCTTCGCCAGGGTGGGCACCTCGGTGCGCACACCTTCTCAATGTTTTCTTGCCTTTTCTGGAAATTGGTGAAGGCAGCGCATCAAAGGTGCGCACCTCGGTGTGCTCCGAGGTGCGAACCCGAGAGCGCTCCGAGGTGCCCACGAAGTCGAAAGTCGGGTTAATTGCATTGTTTTCCCCGGGTGCGCTCCGAGGTGCGCAACATCGGCGCGCACCAAGGAGGGCTCCGAAGTGTGCTCCAAGGTGCGCACGATGGCGTGCACCTCTGGTGCGCACGATTCGGAGCTCGGTTTGACCGGGGTGCGCACACCTTGGCTGGGTTGCGCACCTTTTGTGCGCTCCAAGGTGCGCACGAAGTCGGAGCTCGGTTTGCCCCGGGTGCGCACCTTCGCCAGGGTGCGCACCTTGATGCGCACGCCTTGGCTGGGCTGCGCACCTTGGTGGGCGCCATGGTGCACACCTTTCGTGCGCTCCAAGGTGCGCACGAAGTCGGAGCTCGGTTTGCCCCGGGTGCGCACCTTGGTGGGCGCCATGGTGCACTCCGAGGTGCCCAAGATTGGTGCGCACCAAGGAGCGCTCCGAAGTGCGCTCCAAGGTGCGCGCGAAGTCGAAAGTTGGGTTAATTGTCCGGTTTGCCTCGGGTGCGCACCTTGCGTGCACCTTCGCCAGGGTGGGCGCCTTGGTGCGCACACCTTGGCTGGGCTGCGCACACCTTGGCACCCGCGTTTCCTTCATTTTAAATTTTTTTTTTTTACAATCTCTCAAGTGGGAAATTCTATAATCTCAACTTTTTTTGCCTTTTCAGGAAACTTTTGAATGGAGCGCATCATTGGTGCGCTCCGAAGTGTGCTCCAAAGCTCTCTCCAGCTGCGTGCACCTGCCCCGGCCGCGCACCCGGCCCCGCCCAGCTTCGCTCACCTGTCCCGGGCGTCTGGTGCGGAACCTTAGAGTAAGAAACATCACCGTGCACCTTGGCCAACGTGCGCGACTCGACCGAGCGCGCACTGGCCGAGGTGCACACCGATTTCACCTGGGTGCGCGCGCAGCACCTCGGGCGCACCGGGGTGCGCGCACAACGCCCGGGTTGCACCGTGGCCTGTGTGCTCGGGGCGCCTCGGGTGCGCGCTCGGTGTCGCCCCCGCGCGCGCGGTAGTGCGGGCAGCGCACCCCGGCCCGGCCCGGCCCCGACGAGAACGCAAACGGGCAAAAGGTTTATTCAAATAGCATTGCGACGCCCGGCGAAAAACTAAAAAAGGGTGCAACACCGGGACTTCCCGGGAGGTCACCCATCCCAGTACTACTCCGGCCCAAGCGCGCTTAACTGCGGAGTTCTAATGGGATCCGGTGCACTAACGCTGGTATGATCGCACCCGTTATGAGCTTGTCGCAGTGTGTACTTAGCAAACCGCGACCCACGTGCGAATCCACCCCGGCCACCCACCCCCGTCGAGGTGCACACCCTCCCTCGCGAAGTGCGCCCCGTTCGCCAAGTGTGAGCCCTGCCCGGGTGCGCGCACCTTGCTAGGGCGTCGGGTGTGCACCCGGCCCGGCCTACGTGCGTGCACCTGGAGGGGGCGTCGTGTGCGTGCAGTGTCCCGTCTGCAACGCGGTGCCCACACACCACCTCGGGCGCAACGACCTGCGCTCACATGTGGGCCGAGTGCACCTTGGTGCATGTTCGGGGCGCCTCGGGTGCACGCTCGATCTTGCCCCGGTGCACCAAGGCGCTCGGTTTGCCCCGGGTGCGCACTTGGTGCAAGGTGGGCACCCAAAATAGGGATCAAGCACCAAAACACAAGTTTCGGGATGCAAAATGGGACCCAAGGACCACAAATGCGTTCCAAGACCCATGATGGGTCCACGAGAACAAAAATGTGTTCCGAGACTTAATAAACAAATATTGGGTTTTAGGAGAAGAAACATGCTCTGATGCCCAAAACGAGAATCGACCCCGAAAAGGCCACAGGCCAAAAGTGGGATGCGAGACAAAAAAAAATGGGACCCGAGGACCAAAATTGGGTTCCCAGGTCGAAGACAGGGCAACCGGACAAGAAACGACCTCTAAGGCTCGAAATGAGTCCCGACGACTAAAACTTGACAAGAAGCACCCATCAGGCACCCAACTCGACACCCATGGGATGCCGACCCACCCGGGCTTCCACCTAGCACACCTTGGCACCCACCCACCCTCGCACCCAACCTCGCACCCAACTTAGCACCTTTGAACCCACATTGGCACTCACCCTGACCCTGGCACCTTGGAACCCACATTGGCACTCACCTTGACCCTGGCACCCACCTTTGCACTCACCTTGGGACCCACCCTGGCTCCCACCTCGGCACCCACCCAGACACCCACCTTGGTTCCTTGGCACCCACCTTGGATCCTTGGCACCCACCCCGACACCCACCTTGGCACGCAACTTGGCTACTTGCCACCCACCTTGGCTCCTTGACGCCCACCCCGACAACCACCCCGTGACCTACCCTGGCTAGGGTTGGTGCACACCCACCCTGGTGCCCACCTTGGCACCCACCCTATGACCCACCTTGGCACGCACCTTAGTACCCACCCCGTTACCCACCCTAGGACCCACCCCGTGACCCACCTTGGCCAGGGTGGGTGCACCCACCCTGGTGCCCACCTTGGCACCCACCCATCCTAGCACCCAGCCTGTGACCGGGCTTGGAACCCAACCTTGCACCCGCACCCGTCTTGGCCAGTGTGGGTGCGCACCCATCCTGGCACCCACGTTGTGACACACCCTTTAACCCACGCACCCTAGCACCCACGTTGGCACCCACCTTGGAACCCAACCTAGCAACTTGGCACCCACCCCGTGACCCACCTTGGCATCCACCATAGCAGTCGCCGACTTGGCACCCACCTCGGCACCCACCTTGACACTTGTGGACCCACCTTGCCACTCACCCTAGCATCGACCCATCCTAGCACCCACCCTGGCACCTTTGCACCCTAGCACTCACCCATCCTAGCACCTAACCTGTGACCCACCTTGACACTCACCCTCGCACCCACCTTGGAACCCAACCTAGCACCCACCCACCCTGACACCAACCCTAGCACCTACCCACCCTTGCACCCACCCTGTGACCCATCTTGGCACCCACCCATCCTACCACTCAACCTATCACCCACCTTCTCACCCACCTTGGCATCCACCTTAGCACCCACCCACACTGGCACCTTGGCACCCACCTCGGGCAAGGTGGGTGCACACCCACCCTGGCACCCAATTTAGAACCCACCGAGCATGTTACCCACCTTGGCACCCACATTGCAGCCCACCCTAGTACCCACCCTATGACCCACATTGGCATCCACACCCTAGCACCCAGGCACCTCGACACCCGCCTTGACACCCACCCTAGCACTGAACCTGTGACCCACCTTGGAACTCACCCTAGAACCCACCCACCCTGTGAACCACCTTGGCATCCACCTTAGCACCCACCCACCTTGGCACCCACTCTAGCACTCACCCATCCTAACACCCAACTTGTTACCCACCTTGGCACCCGCCCTCGCGTCCACCTTGAAACCCACCCTAGCACCCACCCACGCAGGAGCCCACCTTGGCACCCAACCTAACACCCACGCATCCTGGCACCCAACTTGTGACCCACCTTGGAACCCACCCTAGTACCCACCTTTGAACCCACTATATCACCAACCCACCTTGGCACCCACCCTATGACCCTCTTTGGAATCCACCCTAGCACGCACCCACCCTGGCACCCACCATGGAGCGCACCCTAGCACCCACCCACCTCGGCACGCACCTCAACACCCACCTTGGTGTGCGCACTGCGCCAACCTCTCAAAGACCCTATGTGGTGCGCTCCAAAGTGTACACCTTTGGTGCGCTCCAAGGTGCGCACCTTTGGTGCACACCGAGGTGCACACCAAAGTGTGCACCGAGGTGAGCACCAAAGTGCACTCCAGGGTGCACACCAAGGCGTGCACCTTTGGTGCGGTCAATGCAAACGAATTCGGAAGTTGGGGTCGATGTCCTAATCGCTGCTGCAGACTACACGTATGAGAATCGGACAAATAGCTTTATATAGGGGAGGTGTTGCGTTTGATGGGTCGACTCCCCTGGTTGTGTGCACTGCACCAACTTCAAAGACCCTGTCTTGTTTAAGAAGTCAAAAGTTGGGGTGGATGTCCTAATCATTGCTGCAGTCTACGCATGTATGAGAATCAGACAAATAGCTTATATAGGGGAGGTGTTGCATTCGGTGGGTTGACTCCCCTGGTTGTGCGCACTGCGCCAACCTCAAAGACCCCGCATAGCAGAAGAAGTCGGAAGTCGGATTTTGGTGAGCACCAAGGCGTGCACCTTTGGTGCGGTCAACGCAGACGAATTCAGAAGTTGGGGTGGATGTCCTAATCGTTGTTGCAGGCTACACATGTATGAGAATCAGACAAATAGCTTATATAGGGGAGGTGTTGGGTTTGATGGGTCAACTCCCTTGGTTGTGCGCATTACGCCAACCTCAAAGACCTTGTTTTCGTTAAGAAGTCAAAAGTTGGGGTCAATGTCCTAATGGCTCCTGCAGGCTACACATGTATGAGAATCGGACAAATAGCTTATATAGGGGAGGTGTTGGGTTTGATGGGTCGACTCCCCTGGTTGTGCGCATTACGTCAACCTCAAAGACCTTGTTTTCGTTAAGAAGTCAAAAGTTGGGGTCGATGTCCTAATTGCTCCTGTAGACTACACATGTATGAGAATCAGACAAATAGCTTATATAGGGGAGGTGTTGGGTTTGATGGGTTGACTCCCCTAGTTGTTCGCATTACACCAACCTCAAAGACCTTGTTTTCGTTTAGAAGCCGAAAGTTGGGGTCGATGTCCTAATTGCTCCTGCAGGCTACGCATGTATGAGAATCAGACAAATAGCTTATATAGGGGAGGTGTTGGGTTTGATGGGTCGACTCCCCTGGTTGTGCGCATTGCGCCAACCTCAAAGACCCTGCATTGCGGATGAAGTCGAAAGTCAGAGTTTGGTGTGCTACAAGGTGTGGTCGAAGGTGCTCACCTAGGTGTGCACCTTTGGAGCACAGGAAAAGTGCCCTCCAAAAGTGCGCACCTTTGGAGTGCACAAAAGTGCCCTCCAAAAGTGCGCACCTTTGGAGCGCAGAAAAGTGCCCTCCAAAAAGTGCCCTCCAAAAGTGCGCACCTTTGGAGCGCAGAAAAGTGCCCTCCAAAAAGTGCCCTCCAAAAGTGCGCACCTTTGGAGCGCAGAAAAGTGCCCTCCAAAAAGTGCCCTCCAAAAGTGCGCACCTTTGGAGCGCAGAAAAGTGCCCTCCAAAAAGTGCCCTCCAAAAGTGCGCACCTTTGGAGCGCAGAAAAGTGCCCTCCAAAAAGTGCCCTCCAAAAGTGCGCACCTTTGGAGCGCAGAAAAGTGCCCTCCAAAAAGTGCCCTCCAAAAGTGCGCACCTTTGGAGCGCAGAAAAGTGCCCTCCAAAAAGTGCCCTCCAAAAGTGCGCACCTTTGGAGCGCAGAAAAGTGCCCTCCAAAAAGTGCCCTCCAAAAGTGCGCACCTTTGGAGCGCAGAAAAGTGCCCTCCAAAAAGTGCCCTCCAAAAGTGCGCACCTTTGGAGCGCAGAAAAGTGCCCTCCAAAAAGTGCCCTCCAAAAGTGCGCACCTTTGGAGCGCAGAAAAGTGCCCTCCAAAAAGTGCCCTCCAAAAGTGCGCACCTTTGGAGCGCAGAAAAGTGCCCTCCAAAAGTGCGCACCTTTGGAGCGCACAAAAGTGCCCTCCAAAAGTGCGCACTTTTGGTGCGCACCAAGGCGCTGGTTCGGTCGTTGCAGGCGAGTTCGGAAGTTGGGGTCGATGTCCTGAGCGGAGGTGCAAACTACACAGGTGTCGGAATCGGACAAATAGCTTATATAGGGGAGGTGTATGCTTCGATGGGTCGACTCCCCAGGTTGAGCGCACCGCGCCAACCTCAAAGACCCTACGGTATGGATGAAGTCGGAAGTTGGGTCCGATGACCGATTCGATTAGTAGGTATGCTCATGAGGTCGGAATTTGGGTCCGATGACCTGCCATGTGCAGGAAGGCGAATGTTGACACTGTGCGTTGCAAGGTGCACACCAAGGCGCTGGTGCGGTCTTTTTAGTCGAGTTCGGAAGTTGGGGTCGATGTCCTGATCGGAGGTGCAAGCTACACAGGTGTGGGAATCGGACAAATAGCTTATATAGGGGAGGTGTATGCTTCGTTGGGTCGACTCCCCGGGTTGAGCGCACCGCGCCAACCTCAAAGACCCTACGGTATGGATGAAGTTGGAAGTTGGGTCCGATGACCGATTCGATATGTAGGCATACTCGCGAGGTCGGAATTTGGGTCCGATGACCTGCCACGTGCAGGAAGGCGAATGTTGGCACTGTGCGTTGCAAGGTGCGCACCAAGGCGCTGGTTCGGTCGTTGGAGGCGAGTTCGGAAGTTGGGGTCGATGTCTTGATCGGAGGTGCAAACTACACAGGTGTGGGAATCGGACAAATAGCTTATATAGGGGAGGTGTATGCTTCGTTGGGTCGACTCCCCGGGTTGAGCGCACCGCGCCAACCTCAAAGACCCTACGGTATGGATGAAGTCGGAAGTTGGGTCCGATGACCGATTCGATATGTAGGCATACTCGCGAGGTCGGAATTTGGGTCCGATGACCTGCCATGTGCAGGAAGGCGAATGTTGGGACTGTGCGTCGCAAGGTGCGCACCAAGGCGCTGGTGCCGTCGTTGCAGTCGAGTTCGGAAGTTGGGGTCGATGTCCTGGTCAGAGGTGCAAACTACACAGGTGTGGGAATCGGACAAATAGCTTATATAGGGGAGGTGTATGCTTCGATGGGTCGACTCCCTGGGTTGAGCGCACCGCGCCAACCTCAAAGACCCTACAGTATGGATGAAGTCGGAAGTTGGGTCCGATGACCGATTCGATACGTAGGCATATTGGCGAGGTCTGAATTTGTGTCCGATGACCTGCCATGCGCAGGAAGGCGGAATTTGGGTCCGATGACCGAGTTGATGGCGTGCCATGCGCAGAAAGGCGGAATTTGGGTCCGATGACCGAGTTGATGTTGATGGCCCGCCATGCACAGGAAGGCGGAATTTGGGTCCGATGACCGATTTGAAGGCGTGCCATACGCAAAAAGGCGGAGTTTGGGTCCGATGACCGAGTTGATATTGATGGCCCGCCATGCGCAGGAAGGCGGAATTTGGGTCCGATGACCTGACATACGCATGGAGTCCGACTCGGGGGCCGATGTTCGATTCGATGACTTGCATTGTGGGTAAAGTCGGAAGTTGTGGTCTTTGACCCGATTCGATGACCAGACTTCGGCTGCTTGAGAATCGGACAAATAACTTATATAGGGGAGGTAGTGTTCTCGAGCATCCTCCCCCCGTGCCCGTTTATGTCGATTGATGCTGGTGCTCGACTGGTTGGAGCGCTCGGATGCAAAAATCTTGCACCAGGATTTATCGATTGTGATGGACACGGCAAGTCTCCTGATTGCTATGCAGGAGCTCATCGTGAATCTCTATGCGGCCTTGGTATGGACTCGACCTGCGGAATGGTTCGGCAATGGTAGTCGCTCCAACACGTCCTTGCAATGGCCACAGAGGTGATTCGACTAGAGCTCCAGTCTAGCTTTTGGGTTGCTTGGCGGACTGGTATAGCCGCGATCGAGTTCCGGCCATGAACGTTTTAGATAGCTCTTGGGCTTTCTGGGACGGAAGTCGGAAGTTTGGGCTGTTGTCCGATTTGATGACCATTCTTCGGATGTGTGAGAATCGGACAAATAACTTATATAGGGGACTGTGTTGTCTCACGCAGCCCCCTCCGTGCCCCTCTATCTCGACCGATGTTGGTGCTTGAAAGGGTTGGGATCGCTCGGATTTATAAACGTGCACCACCATTTGTCGAGTGTGAGGGACGCGGCAGGTCTCCTAAATGCTATGCGGGCGCTCTCTGAGAATCTCTATCCGGCCTCGACACAGACTAGTCTTGCTGAATGGTTTGGCACTGGTAGTCGATCCAACACGTCGTTGTTGTGGCCGCCTAGGCGATTCGATTCGAGCCCCCGTCTAGCTTTTGGGTTGCTTGGCGGATTTTGCCCTATCCGCAAGTGAGCTCGGTCCCTAAACGTTCGAGAAACCCGATTGCTATGCGCCGACTCTCTTTCTTGCGAGCCTCCATCTAGCTTTTGGGTCTCTACGGAACGGAAGTCGGAATCTGGGACCGTTGTTTGATTCGACGAGGCAGACTACGGTTGTGCGAGAATCGGACAAATAACTTATATAGGGGAGGTGTTGACTGGAGCATTCTCCCCCGTGCCCCTCTAACTCGACCAATGCTGGCGCTCGAACGGTGGTAGCGCTCGGATTTTCATTGAGCGCCAGCATTGGTCGATTTAGAGGGGCATGCGAGATTCCCGAATGCTATGCGAGGGCTCTAACGGAAATGTCTATTGGTTTCGGTATGGATGCAATTGCGAGTGGTTCGGCAAAGGTAGTCGTTCCGATGCGTCCATGTCGTGGCCAAATCGATAATTCGATTTGAGCCCTCGTATAGCATTTGGGTCTCTCGATGTGATTCCGCATTCCAGTCCCTTTGGGCACTGCTTGAGCCGCATCCCAGGGGGTTCCCTTCCCAATAATCTGCCTCGCAACCCGATTGCTATGCGGTGAGGCTCCTCGGCCGCCTCGGAACTATCTGTGTATCAGACGCATCGCGGGATAAGGGGTTGGCAACGGTAGTCGCCCCAAGCGCGTCCGATGCTTGGACCATTCCGAGGCGGCCCTGAAGCCTCTTCCGTCTAGCCGTTGGGTCCTTCTCGCCGCATCCCTCGCCTCGCACCCCGATTGCTATGCGGTGAGGCTCCTCGGCCGCCTCGGAACTATCTGTGTATCGGACGCGTCGCGGGATAAGGGGTTGTCACTGGTAGTCGCCCCAAGCGCGTCCGATGCTTGGACCATTCCGAGGCGGCCCTGAAGCCTCTTCCGTCTAGCCGTTGGGTCCTTCTCGCCGCATCCCTCGCCTCGCACCCCGATTGCTATGCGGTGAGGCTCCTCGGCCGCCTCGGAACTATCTGTGTATCGGACGCGTCGCGGGATAAGGGGTTGTCATTGGTAGTCGCCCCAAGCGCGTCCGATGCTTGGACCATTCCGAGGCGGCCCTGAAGCCTCTTCCGTCTAGCCGTTGGGTCCTTCTCGCCGCATCCCTCGCCTCGCACCCCGATTGCTATGCGGTGAGGCTCCTCGGCCGCCTCGGAACTATCTGTGTATCGGACGCGTCGCGGGATAAGGGGTTGTCACTGGTAGTCGCCCCAAGCGCGTCCGATGCTTGGACCATTCCGAGGCGGCCCTGAAGCCTCTTCCGTCTAGCCGTTGGGTCCTTCTCGCCGCATCCCTCGCCTCGCACCCCGATTGCTATGCGGTGAGGCTCCTCGGCCGCCTCGGAACTATCTGTGTATCGGACGCGTCGCGGGATAAGGGGTTGTCACTGGTAGTCGCCCCAAGCGCGTTCGATGCTTGGACCATTCCGAGGCGGCCCTGAAGCCTCTTCCGTCTAGCCGTTGGGTCCTTCTCGCCGCATCCCTCGCCTCGCACCCCGATTGCTATGCGGTGAGGCTCCTCGGCCGCCTTGGAACTATCTGTGTATCGGACGCGTCGCGGGATAAGGGGTTGTCACTGGTAGTCGCCCCAAGCGCGTCCGATGCTTGGACCATTCCGAGGCGGACCCGAAGCCTCTTCCGTCTAGCCGTTGGGTCCTTCTCGCCGCATCCTTCGCCTCGCACCCCGATTGCTATGCGGTGAGGCTCCTCGGCCGCCTCGGAACTATCTGTGTATCGGACGCGTCGCGGGATAAGGGGTTGTCACTGGTAGTCGCCCCAAGCGCGTCCGATGCTTGGACCATTCCGAGGCGGACCCGAAGCCTCTTCCGTCTAGCCGTTGGGTCCTTCTCGCCGCATCCCTCGCCTCGCACCCCGATTGCTATGCGGTGAGGCTCCTCGGCCGCCTTGGAACTATCTGTGTATCGGACGCGTCGCGGGATAAGGGGTTGTCACTGGTAGTCGCCCCAAGCGCGTCCGATGCTTGGACCATTCCGAGGCGGACCCGAAGCCTCTTCCGTCTAGCCGTTGGGTCCTTCTCGCCGCATCCCTCGCCTCGCACCCCGATTGCTATGCGGTGAGGCTCCTCGGCCGCCTTGGAACTATCTGTGTATCGGACGCGTCGCGGGATAAGGGGTTGTCACTGGTAGTCGCCCCAAGCGCGTCCGATGCTTGGACCATTCCGAGGCGGACCCGAAGCCTCTTCCGTCTAGCCGTTGGGTCCTTCTCGCCGCATCCCTCGCCTCGCACCCCGATTGCTATGCGGTGAGGCTCCTCGGCCGCCTTGGAACTATCTGTGTATCGGACGCGTCGCGGGATAAGGGGTTGTCACTGGTAGTCGCCCCAAGCGCGTCCGATGCTTGGACCATTCCGAGGCGGCCCCGAAGCCTCTTCCGTGTAGCCGTTGGGTCGTTCTCGCCGCATCCCTCGCCTCGCACCCCGATTGCTATGCGGTGAGGCTCCTCGGCCGCCTTGGAACTATCTGTGTATCGGACGCGTCGTGGGATAAGGGGTTGTCACTGGTAGTCGCCCCAAGCGCGTCCGATGCTTGGACCATTCCGAGGCGGCCCCGAAGCCTCTTCCGTGTAGCCGTTGGGTCCTTCTCGCCGCATCCCTCGCCTCGCACCCCGATTGCTATGCGGTGAGGCTCCTCGGCCGCCTTGGAACTATCTGTGTATCGGACGCGTCGCGGGATAAGGGGTTGTCACTGGTAGTCGCCCCAAGCGCGTCCGATGCTTGGACCATTCCGAGGCGGACCTGAAGCCTCTTCCCTCTAGCCGTTGGGGCTTTCTCGCCGCATCCCTCGCCTCGCACCCTGATTGCTATGCTGTGAGGCTCCTCGGCCGCCTTGGAACTATCTGTGTATCGGACGCATCGCGGGATAAGGGGTTGGCAGTGGTAGTCGCCCCAAGCGCATCCGATGCTTGGACCATTCCGAGGCGGCCCTGAAGCCTCTTCCGTCTAGCCGTTGGGGCCATCTCGCCGCATCCCCCACCTCGCACCACGATTGCTATGCGGTGAGGCTCCTTGGCCGCCTCGGAACTATCTGTGTATCGGACGCATCGCGGGATAAGGGGTTGTCACTGGTAGTCGCCCCAAGCGCGTCCGATGCTTGGACTATTCCGAGGCGGCCCTGCAGCCTCTTCCGTCTAGCCGTTGGGGCCATCTCGCTGCATCCCCCACCTCCTCGGCCGCCTCGGAACTATCTGTGTATCGGACGCATCGCGGGATAAGGGGTTGGCAGTGGTAGTCGCCCCAAGCGCGTCCGATGCTTGGACTATTCCGAGGCAGCCCTGCAGCCTCTTCCGTCTAGCCTTTGGGGCCATCTCGCCGCATCCCTCGCCTCGCACCCCGATTGCTATGCGGTGAGGCTCCTCGGCCGCCTGGGAACTATCTTCGTATCGGACGCATCGCGGGATAAGGGGTTGTCACTGGTAGTCGCCCCAAGCGCGTCCGATGCTTGGACTATTCCGAGGCGGCCCTGTGGCCTCTTCCGTCTAGCCGTTGGGGCCATCTCGCCGCATCCCCCACCTCGCACCCCGATTGCTATGCGGTGAGGCTCTTCGGCCGCCTTGGAACTATCTTCGTATCGGACGCATCGCGGGATAAGGGGTTGTCACTGGTAGTGGCCCCAAGCGCGTCCGATGCTTGGACTATTCCGAGGCGGCCCTGCAGCCTCTTCCGTCTAGCCGTTGGGGCCATCTCGCCGCATCCCCCACCTCGCACCCCGATTGCTATGCGGTGAGGCTCCTCGGCCGCCTTGGAACTATCTTCGTATCGGACGCATCGCGGGATAAGGGGTTGTCACTGGTAGTCGCCCCAAGCGCGTCCGATGCTTGGACTATTCCGACGCGGCCCTGTGGCCTCTTCCGTCTAGCCGTTGGGGCCATCTCGCCGCATCCCCCACCTCGCACCCCGATTGCTATGCGGTGAGGCTCCTCGGCCGCCTTGGAACCATCTTCGTATCGGACGCATCGCGGGATAGGGGGCTGTCACTGGTAGTCGCCCCAAGCGTGTCCGATGCTTGGACCATTCCTAGGCGGCCCTGAAGCCTCTTCCGTCTAGCCGTTGGGGCCTTCCCGCCCCATCCCTCGCCTCGCACCCCCGATTGCTATGCGGTGAGGCTCCTCGGCCGCCTTGGAACCATCTGTGTATCGGACGCATCGCGGGATAAGGGGTTGGCACTGGCAGTCGCCCCAAGCGCGTCCGATGCTTGGACCATTCCGAGGTGGCCCTGAAGCCTCTTCCGTCTAGCCGTTGGGGCCTTCCCGCCCCATCCCTCGCCTCGCACCCCGATTGATATGCGGTGAGGCTCCTCGGCCGCCTTGGAACTATCTGTGTATCGGACGCATCGCGGGATAAGGGGTTGGCACTGGTAGTCGTCCCAATCGCATCCGATGCTTGGACCATTCCGAGGCGGCCCTGCAGCCTCTTCCGTTTAGCCGTCGGGGCCTTCCCGCCGCATCCCTCGCCTCGCATCCCGATTCCTATGCGGTGAGTCTTCTCGGCCGCCGCGGAACTATACCTGTTATTGCTACTGCATCCTTCGGCTGGTAACCTCCTCTGCCGCCTTGGAACGTTCTCTTTGTCGGACGCGTCGCGGGATAAGGGGTTGGCACTGGTAGTCGCCCCAAGCGCGCCCGATGCATAGACCGCTCCGAGTCGACCTTGCTTTCAGCCTCTCACATGCATAGACCTCTCTGAGTCGACCCTGCAGCCTCTCACGTTTAGCCTTTGGAATCTCGCCTCACAACATGATTGCTATCCTTGATGCATCCCTTGCCTCGAGCCCTGATTGCTTTCTTGGCTGCATCCCTCCTCTCCTCACAGCCCGGTTGTCATCACTGCTTCATCCGTCGCTTCATGCATTCTGGCTGCTGGGCCCTTCCCACCGCACACCTCGATTGCTATCTCTTCTGCATCACACACCCCGATTGCTATCTCTGCTACATCCCTCGGCTCTCACTTCTGCATCCTTCGCCTCACACCTCGATTGCTATCAATGCTGCATCCGTAACCTCACACCCCGATTGCTATGCGGGGAGGCTCCTTGGCCGCCTTGGAAATTTCTGTGTGTCGGACGCACCGCGGGATAAGGGGTTGGCACTGGTAGTCGCCCCAAGTGCGCCCGATTCTTAGACCGCTTCGAGGTGACCTCGTAGCCTCTTTCGTCCAGGCTTCCTGCCTTCAACGCCCTTTTTACACCTCGATTGCTATGCGCGGGCTCGTTGGCGTCTATCACCTCTCTGCGAAGAGTGGCACGATGATTGTTGGGGTAAATCGTAGCAGTCCGATCTCTGGCCTTGGGCCATTGTGAGGGCTGATCGATTTCCTGTGCGCATCTCGTGTTCGCCCAGTAACAGACTCGACGACTTGTAATCGGTCTTGTTCCCGATTGTTCCTGGAGGTAGTCTTCGGAACTCTTGGATTTGACCTGTCACTCGAACTGTCCTCTTCCGAGGATGCTTGTGTGTGTGTGCTTGTGCCATTTCCTTGGCGGTATTAACGAGATATTAAAGAGCGGAGTGAGCGCCTCGCCCAGCTATGTTTGGGGCTCTCACTCCCTTACCCGGTGTGCGACCGCTTTGCACGTAGGTTGCGGAGCATCGCGACTCTTTCGATGTTTGGCGGTTGTCTTCCGGTGATGCGTTGGTCCCGAAGTGCACGTTACTAGCATTTCTGCCATTGTTCTCG
>NW_026728898.1:57500-72500 GCF_030272615.1 Cryptomeria japonica | reverse complement strand
TTTTTTTGCCTTTTTCTGGAAATTAGTGAAGGCAGCGCATCAAAGGTGCGCACCTCGCTGCCCACCACGGTGCGCAACGCCGGTGGGCACCCGGGAGTGCTTCGAAGTGTGCTCCAAGGTGCTGCGTGCACGTTGTCGGAGCCCGGTTTGCCCCGGGTGCGCACCTCGCGTGCACCTTCGTCGGGGTGGGCACCTTGGCTGGGTTTGCCCCGGCTGCGCTCCGAAGCGGGGTTATTGGAGCGCCGCCTCTTTTTTTGTCGGAGCGTTTGGTGGGGTTTCTCGCATTGGCTCTTCCGAGGCCCGGTTGCCACCCTGGCGCGCACGAAGTCGGAAGTAGGGTTAATTGCCCGGGTGCGCACCTTTGCCAGGGTGGGCACCTTACCTGGGCTGCGCACCAGGGCGGGCTCAAGATGGCACGCGCGTTCCGTTTTTTTCACTATCTTTCAAAACGGAAATTTTAAAATCTCCTTTTTTTTTTGCCTTTTCTGGAAATTAGTGAAGGCAGCGCATCAAAGGTGCGCACCTCGCTGCCCACCTTGGTGTGCTCTGAGGTGCGCACCCGGGAGCGCTACGAAGTGTGCTCCAAGGTGCGGCGTGCACGTTGTCGGAGCCCGGTTTGCCCCGGGTGCGCACCTCGCCTGCACCTTGGCCGGGGTGGGCACCTTGGCTGGGTTTGCCCAGGGTGCGCTCCGAAGCGGGGTTACTGGAGCGCCCCCTCTTTTTTTGTCAGAGCGTTTGGTGGGGTTTCTCGCATTGGCTCTTCCCAGGCCCGGTTGTTGGGTGCGCTCCCACCCTGGCGCGCGCGAAGTTGGAAGTTGGGTTAATTGCCCGGGCGCGCACCTTCGCCAGGGTGGGCACCTTGGTGCGCACACCTTGGCTGGGCTGCGCACCAGGGCGGGCTCAAGATGGCACCAGCATTCCCTTTTTCTCACTATCTTTCAAAACGGAAATTTTAAAATCTCGTTTTTTTTTTGCCTTTTATGGAAATTAGTGAAGGCATCGCATCAAAGGTGCGCACCTCGCTGCCCACCTTGGTGTGCTCCGAGGTGCCCACCACGGTGCGCAACGCCGGTGCGAACCCGGGAGCGCCCCGATGTGTGCTCCAAGGTGCGGCGTGCACGAAGTCGGACCCCGGTTTGCCCCGGGTGCGCACCTCGCGTGCACCTTGGTGCGCACACCTTGGCTGGGTTGCGCGGCCTGGTGGGCACCATGGTGCGCACCAAGGAGCGCTCCGAAGTGTGCTCCAAGGTGCGGCGTGCACGAAGTCGGAGCCCGGTTTGCCCCGGGTACGCACCTCGCGTGCACCTTCGCCGGGGTGGGCACCTCGGCTGGGTTGCGCGCCCTGGTGCGCACCAAGGAGCGCTCCGAAGTGTGCTCCAAGGTGCGGCGTGCACGAAGTCGGAGCCCGGTTTGCCCCGGGTGCGCACCTTCGCCGCGGTGCGCACCATGGCGTGCACGAAGTCGGAGCCCGGTTTGCCCCGGGTGCGCACCTCGCGTGCACCTTCGGCGGGGTTGCGCGCCCTGGTGGGCACCATGGTGCGCACCAAGGAGCGCTCCGAAGTGTGCTCCAAGGTGCGGCGTGCACGAAGTCGGAGCCCGGTTTGCCCCGGGTGCGCACCTCGCGTGCACCTTCGGCGGGGTTGCGCGCCCTGGTGGGCACCATGGTGCGCACCAAGGAGCGCTCCGAAGTGTGCTCCAAGGTGCGGCGTGCACGAAGTCGGAGCCCGGTTTGCCCCGGGTGCGCACCTCGCGTGCACCTTCGCCGCGGTGGGCACCATGGCGTGCACGAAGTCGGAGCCCGGTTTGCCCCGGGTGCGCACCTCGCGTGCACCTTCGCCGGGGTGGGCACCTCGGCTGGGTTGCGCGCCCTGGTGCGCACCAAGGAGCGCTCCGAAGTGTGCTCCAAGGTGCGGCGTGCACGAAGTCGGAGCCCGGTTTGCCCCGGGTGCGCACCTCGCGTGCACCTTCGCCAGGGTGGGCACCTCGGTGCGCACACCTTCTCAATGTTTTCTTGCCTTTTCTGGAAATTGGTGAAGGCAGCGCATCAAAGGTGCGCACCTCGGTGTGCTCCGAGGTGCGAACCCGAGAGCGCTCCGAGGTGCCCACGAAGTCGAAAGTCGGGTTAATTGCATTGTTTTCCCCGGGTGCGCTCCGAGGTGCGCAACATCGGCGCGCACCAAGGAGGGCTCCGAAGTGTGCTCCAAGGTGCGCACGATGGCGTGCACCTCTGGTGCGCACGATTCGGAGCTCGGTTTGACCGGGGTGCGCACACCTTGGCTGGGTTGCGCACCTTTTGTGCGCTCCAAGGTGCGCACGAAGTCGGAGCTCGGTTTGCCCCGGGTGCGCACCTTCGCCAGGGTGCGCACCTTGATGCGCACGCCTTGGCTGGGCTGCGCACCTTGGTGGGCGCCATGGTGCGCACCTTTCGTGCGCTCCAAGGTGCGCACGAAGTCGGAGCTCGGTTTGCCCCGGGTGCGCACCTTGGTGGGCGCCATGGTGCACTCCGAGGTGCCCAAGATTGGTGCGCACCAAGGAGCGCTCCGAAGTGCGCTCCAAGGTGCGCGCGAAGTCGAAAGTTGGGTTAATTGTCCGGTTTGCCTCGGGTGCGCACCTTGCGTGCACCTTCGCCAGGGTGGGCGCCTTGGTGCGCACACCTTGGCTGGGCTGCGCACACCTTGGCACCCGCGTTTCCTTCATTTTAAATTTTTTTTTTTTACAATCTCTCAAGTGGGAAATTCTATAATCTCAACTTTTTTTGCCTTTTCAGGAAACTTTTGAATGGAGCGCATCATTGGTGCGCTCCGAAGTGTGCTCCAAAGCTCTCTCCAGCTGCGTGCACCTGCCCCGGCCGCGCACCCGGCCCCGCCCAGCTTCGCTCACCTGTCCCGGGCGTCTGGTGCGGAACCTTAGAGTAAGAAACATCACCGTGCACCTTGGCCAACGTGCGCGACTCGACCGAGCGCGCACTGGCCGAGGTGCACACCGATTTCACCTGGGTGCGCGCGCAGCACCTCGGGCGCACCGGGGTGCGCGCACAACGCCCGGGTTGCACCGTGGCCTGTGTGCTCGGGGCGCCTCGGGTGCGCGCTCGGTGTCGCCCCCGCGCGCGCGGTAGTGCGGGCAGCGCACCCCGGCCCGGCCCGGCCCCGACGAGAACGCAAACGGGCAAAAGGTTTATTCAAATAGCATTGCGACGCCCGGCGAAAAACTAAAAAAGGGTGCAACACCGGGACTTCCCGGGAGGTCACCCATCCCAGTACTACTCCGGCCCAAGCGCGCTTAACTGCGGAGTTCTGATGGGATCCGGTGCACTAACGCTGGTATGATCGCACCCGTTATGAGCTTGTCGCAGTGTGTACTTAGCAAACCGCGACCCACGTGCGAATCCACCCCGGCCACCCACCCCCGTCGAGGTGCACACCCTCCCTCGCGAAGTGCGCCCCGTTCGCCAAGTGTGAGCCCTGCCCGGGTGCGCGCACCTTGCTAGGGCGTCGGGTGTGCACCCGGCCCGGCCTACGTGCGTGCACCTGGAGGGGGCGTCGTGTGCGTGCAGTGTCCCGTCTGCAACGCGGTGCCCACACACCACCTCGGGCGCAACGACCTGCGCTCACATGTGGGCCGAGTGCACCTTGGTGCATGTTCGGGGCGCCTCGGGTGCACGCTCGATCTTGCCCCGGTGCACCAAGGCGCTCGGTTTGCCCCGGGTGCGCACTTGGTGCAAGGTGGGCACCCAAAATAGGGATCAAGCACCAAAACACAAGTTTCGGGATGCAAAATGGGACCCAAGGACCACAAATGCGTTCCAAGACCCATGATGGGTCCACGAGAACAAAAATGTGTTCCGAGACTTAATAAACAAATATTGGGTTTTAGGAGAAGAAACATGCTCTGATGCCCAAAACGAGAATCGACCCCGAAAAGGCCACAGGCCAAAAGTGGGATGCGAGACAAAAAAAAATGGGACCCGAGGACCAAAATTGGGTTCCCAGGTCGAAGACAGGGCAACCGGACAAGAAACGACCTCTAAGGCTCGAAATGAGTCCCGACGACTAAAACTTGACAAGAAGCACCCATCAGGCACCCAACTCGACACCCATGGGATGCCGACCCACCCGGGCTTCCACCTAGCACACCTTGGCACCCACCCACCCTCGCACCCAACCTCGCACCCAACTTAGCACCTTTGAACCCACATTGGCACTCACCCTGACCCTGGCACCTTGGAACCCACATTGGCACTCACCTTGACCCTGGCACCCACCTTTGCACTCACCTTGGGACCCACCCTGGCTCCCACCTCGGCACCCACCCAGACACCCACCTTGGTTCCTTGGCACCCACCTTGGATCCTTGGCACCCACCCCGACACCCACCTTGGCACGCAACTTGGCTACTTGCCACCCACCTTGGCTCCTTGACGCCCACCCCGACAACCACCCCGTGACCTACCCTGGCTAGGGTTGGTGCACACCCACCCTGGTGCCCACCTTGGCACCCACCCTATGACCCACCTTGGCACGCACCTTAGTACCCACCCCGTTACCCACCCTAGGACCCACCCCGTGACCCACCTTGGCCAGGGTGGGTGCACCCACCCTGGTGCCCACCTTGGCACCCACCCATCCTAGCACCCAGCCTGTGACCGGGCTTGGAACCCAACCTTGCACCCGCACCCGTCTTGGCCAGTGTGGGTGCGCACCCATCCTGGCACCCACGTTGTGACACACCCTTTAACCCACGCACCCTAGCACCCACGTTGGCACCCACCTTGGAACCCAACCTAGCAACTTGGCACCCACCCCGTGACCCACCTTGGCATCCACCATAGCAGTCGCCGACTTGGCACCCACCTCGGCACCCACCTTGACACTTGTGGACCCACCTTGCCACTCACCCTAGCATCGACCCATCCTAGCACCCACCCTGGCACCTTTGCACCCTAGCACTCACCCATCCTAGCACCTAACCTGTGACCCACCTTGACACTCACCCTCGCACCCACCTTGGAACCCAACCTAGCACCCACCCACCCTGACACCAACCCTAGCACCTACCCACCCTTGCACCCACCCTGTGACCCATCTTGGCACCCACCCATCCTACCACTCAACCTATCACCCACCTTCTCACCCACCTTGGCATCCACCTTAGCACCCACCCACACTGGCACCTTGGCACCCACCTCGGGCAAGGTGGGTGCACACCCACCCTGGCACCCAATTTAGAACCCACCGAGCATGTTACCCACCTTGGCACCCACATTGCAGCCCACCCTAGTACCCACCCTATGACCCACATTGGCATCCACACCCTAGCACCCAGGCACCTCGACACCCGCCTTGACACCCACCCTAGCACTGAACCTGTGACCCACCTTGGAACTCACCCTAGAACCCACCCACCCTGTGAACCACCTTGGCATCCACCTTAGCACCCACCCACCTTGGCACCCACTCTAGCACTCACCCATCCTAACACCCAACTTGTTACCCACCTTGGCACCCGCCCTCGCGTCCACCTTGAAACCCACCCTAGCACCCACCCACGCAGGAGCCCACCTTGGCACCCAACCTAACACCCACGCATCCTGGCACCCAACTTGTGACCCACCTTGGAACCCACCCTAGTACCCACCTTTGAACCCACTATATCACCAACCCACCTTGGCACCCACCCTATGACCCTCTTTGGAATCCACCCTAGCACGCACCCACCCTGGCACCCACCATGGAGCGCACCCTAGCACCCACCCACCTCGGCACGCACCTCAACACCCACCTTGGTGTGCGCACTGCGCCAACCTCTCAAAGACCCTATGTGGTGCGCTCCAAAGTGTACACCTTTGGTGCGCTCCAAGGTGCGCACCTTTGGTGCACACCGAGGTGCACACCAAAGTGTGCACCGAGGTGAGCACCAAAGTGCACTCCAGGGTGCACACCAAGGCGTGCACCTTTGGTGCGGTCAATGCAAACGAATTCGGAAGTTGGGGTCGATGTCCTAATCGCTGCTGCAGACTACACGTATGAGAATCGGACAAATAGCTTTATATAGGGGAGGTGTTGCGTTTGATGGGTCGACTCCCCTGGTTGTGTGCACTGCACCAACTTCAAAGACCCTGTCTTGTTTAAGAAGTCAAAAGTTGGGGTGGATGTCCTAATCATTGCTGCAGTCTACGCATGTATGAGAATCAGACAAATAGCTTATATAGGGGAGGTGTTGCATTCGGTGGGTTGACTCCCCTGGTTGTGCGCACTGCGCCAACCTCAAAGACCCCGCATAGCAGAAGAAGTCGGAAGTCGGATTTTGGTGAGCACCAAGGCGTGCACCTTTGGTGCGGTCAACGCAGACGAATTCAGAAGTTGGGGTGGATGTCCTAATCGTTGTTGCAGGCTACACATGTATGAGAATCAGACAAATAGCTTATATAGGGGAGGTGTTGGGTTTGATGGGTCAACTCCCTTGGTTGTGCGCATTACGCCAACCTCAAAGACCTTGTTTTCGTTAAGAAGTCAAAAGTTGGGGTCAATGTCCTAATGGCTCCTGCAGGCTACACATGTATGAGAATCGGACAAATAGCTTATATAGGGGAGGTGTTGGGTTTGATGGGTCGACTCCCCTGGTTGTGCGCATTACGTCAACCTCAAAGACCTTGTTTTCGTTAAGAAGTCAAAAGTTGGGGTCGATGTCCTAATTGCTCCTGTAGACTACACATGTATGAGAATCAGACAAATAGCTTATATAGGGGAGGTGTTGGGTTTGATGGGTTGACTCCCCTAGTTGTTCGCATTACACCAACCTCAAAGACCTTGTTTTCGTTTAGAAGCCGAAAGTTGGGGTCGATGTCCTAATTGCTCCTGCAGGCTACGCATGTATGAGAATCAGACAAATAGCTTATATAGGGGAGGTGTTGGGTTTGATGGGTCGACTCCCCTGGTTGTGCGCATTGCGCCAACCTCAAAGACCCTGCATTGCGGATGAAGTCGAAAGTCAGAGTTTGGTGTGCTACAAGGTGTGGTCGAAGGTGCTCACCTAGGTGTGCACCTTTGGAGCACAGGAAAAGTGCCCTCCAAAAGTGCGCACCTTTGGAGTGCACAAAAGTGCCCTCCAAAAGTGCGCACCTTTGGAGCGCAGAAAAGTGCCCTCCAAAAAGTGCCCTCCAAAAGTGCGCACCTTTGGAGCGCAGAAAAGTGCCCTCCAAAAAGTGCCCTCCAAAAGTGCGCACCTTTGGAGCGCAGAAAAGTGCCCTCCAAAAAGTGCCCTCCAAAAGTGCGCACCTTTGGAGCGCAGAAAAGTGCCCTCCAAAAAGTGCCCTCCAAAAGTGCGCACCTTTGGAGCGCAGAAAAGTGCCCTCCAAAAAGTGCCCTCCAAAAGTGCGCACCTTTGGAGCGCAGAAAAGTGCCCTCCAAAAAGTGCCCTCCAAAAGTGCGCACCTTTGGAGCGCAGAAAAGTGCCCTCCAAAAAGTGCCCTCCAAAAGTGCGCACCTTTGGAGCGCAGAAAAGTGCCCTCCAAAAAGTGCCCTCCAAAAGTGCGCACCTTTGGAGCGCAGAAAAGTGCCCTCCAAAAAGTGCCCTCCAAAAGTGCGCACCTTTGGAGCGCAGAAAAGTGCCCTCCAAAAAGTGCCCTCCAAAAGTGCGCACCTTTGGAGCGCAGAAAAGTGCCCTCCAAAAAGTGCCCTCCAAAAGTGCGCACCTTTGGAGCGCAGAAAAGTGCCCTCCAAAAGTGCGCACCTTTGGAGCGCACAAAAGTGCCCTCCAAAAGTGCGCACTTTTGGTGCGCACCAAGGCGCTGGTTCGGTCGTTGCAGGCGAGTTCGGAAGTTGGGGTCGATGTCCTGAGCGGAGGTGCAAACTACACAGGTGTCGGAATCGGACAAATAGCTTATATAGGGGAGGTGTATGCTTCGATGGGTCGACTCCCCAGGTTGAGCGCACCGCGCCAACCTCAAAGACCCTACGGTATGGATGAAGTCGGAAGTTGGGTCCGATGACCGATTCGATTAGTAGGTATGCTCATGAGGTCGGAATTTGGGTCCGATGACCTGCCATGTGCAGGAAGGCGAATGTTGACACTGTGCGTTGCAAGGTGCACACCAAGGCGCTGGTGCGGTCTTTTTAGTCGAGTTCGGAAGTTGGGGTCGATGTCCTGATCGGAGGTGCAAGCTACACAGGTGTGGGAATCGGACAAATAGCTTATATAGGGGAGGTGTATGCTTCGTTGGGTCGACTCCCCGGGTTGAGCGCACCGCGCCAACCTCAAAGACCCTACGGTATGGATGAAGTCGGAAGTTGGGTCCGATGACCGATTCGATATGTAGGCATACTCGCGAGGTCGGAATTTGGGTCCGATGACCTGCCACGTGCAGGAAGGCGAATGTTGGCACTGTGCGTTGCAAGGTGCGCACCAAGGCGCTGGTTCGGTCGTTGGAGGCGAGTTCGGAAGTTGGGGTCGATGTCTTGATCGGAGGTGCAAACTACACAGGTGTGGGAATCGGACAAATAGCTTATATAGGGGAGGTGTATGCTTCGTTGGGTCGACTCCCCGGGTTGAGCGCACCGCGCCAACCTCAAAGACCCTACGGTATGGATGAAGTCGGAAGTTGGGTCCGATGACCGATTCGATATGTAGGCATACTCGCGAGGTCGGAATTTGGGTCCGATGACCTGCCATGTGCAGGAAGGCGAATGTTGGGACTGTGCGTCGCAAGGTGCGCACCAAGGCGCTGGTGCCGTCGTTGCAGTCGAGTTCGGAAGTTGGGGTCGATGTCCTGGTCAGAGGTGCAAACTACACAGGTGTGGGAATCGGACAAATAGCTTATATAGGGGAGGTGTATGCTTCGATGGGTCGACTCCCTGGGTTGAGCGCACCGCGCCAACCTCAAAGACCCTACAGTATGGATGAAGTCGGAAGTTGGGTCCGATGACCGATTCGATACGTAGGCATATTGGCGAGGTCTGAATTTGTGTCCGATGACCTGCCATGCGCAGGAAGGCGGAATTTGGGTCCGATGACCGAGTTGATGGCGTGCCATGCGCAGAAAGGCGGAATTTGGGTCCGATGACCGAGTTGATGTTGATGGCCCGCCATGCACAGGAAGGCGGAATTTGGGTCCGATGACCGATTTGAAGGCGTGCCATACGCAAAAAGGCGGAGTTTGGGTCCGATGACCGAGTTGATATTGATGGCCCGCCATGCGCAGGAAGGCGGAATTTGGGTCCGATGACCTGACATACGCATGGAGTCCGACTCGGGGGCCGATGTTCGATTCGATGACTTGCATTGTGGGTAAAGTCGGAAGTTGTGGTCTTTGACCCGATTCGATGACCAGACTTCGGCTGCTTGAGAATCGGACAAATAACTTATATAGGGGAGGTAGTGTTCTCGAGCATCCTCCCCCCGTGCCCGTTTATGTCGATTGATGCTGGTGCTCGACTGGTTGGAGCGCTCGGATGCAAAAATCTTGCACCAGGATTTATCGATTGTGATGGACACGGCAAGTCTCCTGATTGCTATGCAGGAGCTCATCGTGAATCTCTATGCGGCCTTGGTATGGACTCGACCTGCGGAATGGTTCGGCAATGGTAGTCGCTCCAACACGTCCTTGCAATGGCCACAGAGGTGATTCGACTAGAGCTCCAGTCTAGCTTTTGGGTTGCTTGGCGGACTGGTATAGCCGCGATCGAGTTCCGGCCATGAACGTTTTAGATAGCTCTTGGGCTTTCTGGGACGGAAGTCGGAAGTTTGGGCTGTTGTCCGATTTGATGACCATTCTTCGGATGTGTGAGAATCGGACAAATAACTTATATAGGGGACTGTGTTGTCTCACGCAGCCCCCTCCGTGCCCCTCTATCTCGACCGATGTTGGTGCTTGAAAGGGTTGGGATCGCTCGGATTTATAAACGTGCACCACCATTTGTCGAGTGTGAGGGACGCGGCAGGTCTCCTAAATGCTATGCGGGCGCTCTCTGAGAATCTCTATCCGGCCTCGACACAGACTAGTCTTGCTGAATGGTTTGGCACTGGTAGTCGATCCAACACGTCGTTGTTGTGGCCGCCTAGGCGATTCGATTCGAGCCCCCGTCTAGCTTTTGGGTTGCTTGGCGGATTTTGCCCTATCCGCAAGTGAGCTCGGTCCCTAAACGTTCGAGAAACCCGATTGCTATGCGCCGACTCTCTTTCTTGCGAGCCTCCATCTAGCTTTTGGGTCTCTACGGAACGGAAGTCGGAATCTGGGACCGTTGTTTGATTCGACGAGGCAGACTACGGTTGTGCGAGAATCGGACAAATAACTTATATAGGGGAGGTGTTGACTGGAGCATTCTCCCCCGTGCCCCTCTAACTCGACCAATGCTGGCGCTCGAACGGTGGTAGCGCTCGGATTTTCATTGAGCGCCAGCATTGGTCGATTTAGAGGGGCATGCGAGATTCCCGAATGCTATGCGAGGGCTCTAACGGAAATGTCTATTGGTTTCGGTATGGATGCAATTGCGAGTGGTTCGGCAAAGGTAGTCGTTCCGATGCGTCCATGTCGTGGCCAAATCGATAATTCGATTTGAGCCCTCGTATAGCATTTGGGTCTCTCGATGTGATTCCGCATTCCAGTCCCTTTGGGCACTGCTTGAGCCGCATCCCAGGGGGTTCCCTTCCCAATAATCTGCCTCGCAACCCGATTGCTATGCGGTGAGGCTCCTCGGCCGCCTCGGAACTATCTGTGTATCAGACGCATCGCGGGATAAGGGGTTGGCAACGGTAGTCGCCCCAAGCGCGTCCGATGCTTGGACCATTCCGAGGCGGCCCTGAAGCCTCTTCCGTCTAGCCGTTGGGTCCTTCTCGCCGCATCCCTCGCCTCGCACCCCGATTGCTATGCGGTGAGGCTCCTCGGCCGCCTCGGAACTATCTGTGTATCGGACGCGTCGCGGGATAAGGGGTTGTCACTGGTAGTCGCCCCAAGCGCGTCCGATGCTTGGACCATTCCGAGGCGGCCCTGAAGCCTCTTCCGTCTAGCCGTTGGGTCCTTCTCGCCGCATCCCTCGCCTCGCACCCCGATTGCTATGCGGTGAGGCTCCTCGGCCGCCTCGGAACTATCTGTGTATCGGACGCGTCGCGGGATAAGGGGTTGTCATTGGTAGTCGCCCCAAGCGCGTCCGATGCTTGGACCATTCCGAGGCGGCCCTGAAGCCTCTTCCGTCTAGCCGTTGGGTCCTTCTCGCCGCATCCCTCGCCTCGCACCCCGATTGCTATGCGGTGAGGCTCCTCGGCCGCCTCGGAACTATCTGTGTATCGGACGCGTCGCGGGATAAGGGGTTGTCACTGGTAGTCGCCCCAAGCGCGTCCGATGCTTGGACCATTCCGAGGCGGCCCTGAAGCCTCTTCCGTCTAGCCGTTGGGTCCTTCTCGCCGCATCCCTCGCCTCGCACCCCGATTGCTATGCGGTGAGGCTCCTCGGCCGCCTCGGAACTATCTGTGTATCGGACGCGTCGCGGGATAAGGGGTTGTCACTGGTAGTCGCCCCAAGCGCGTTCGATGCTTGGACCATTCCGAGGCGGCCCTGAAGCCTCTTCCGTCTAGCCGTTGGGTCCTTCTCGCCGCATCCCTCGCCTCGCACCCCGATTGCTATGCGGTGAGGCTCCTCGGCCGCCTTGGAACTATCTGTGTATCGGACGCGTCGCGGGATAAGGGGTTGTCACTGGTAGTCGCCCCAAGCGCGTCCGATGCTTGGACCATTCCGAGGCGGACCCGAAGCCTCTTCCGTCTAGCCGTTGGGTCCTTCTCGCCGCATCCTTCGCCTCGCACCCCGATTGCTATGCGGTGAGGCTCCTCGGCCGCCTCGGAACTATCTGTGTATCGGACGCGTCGCGGGATAAGGGGTTGTCACTGGTAGTCGCCCCAAGCGCGTCCGATGCTTGGACCATTCCGAGGCGGACCCGAAGCCTCTTCCGTCTAGCCGTTGGGTCCTTCTCGCCGCATCCCTCGCCTCGCACCCCGATTGCTATGCGGTGAGGCTCCTCGGCCGCCTTGGAACTATCTGTGTATCGGACGCGTCGCGGGATAAGGGGTTGTCACTGGTAGTCGCCCCAAGCGCGTCCGATGCTTGGACCATTCCGAGGCGGACCCGAAGCCTCTTCCGTCTAGCCGTTGGGTCCTTCTCGCCGCATCCCTCGCCTCGCACCCCGATTGCTATGCGGTGAGGCTCCTCGGCCGCCTTGGAACTATCTGTGTATCGGACGCGTCGCGGGATAAGGGGTTGTCACTGGTAGTCGCCCCAAGCGCGTCCGATGCTTGGACCATTCCGAGGCGGACCCGAAGCCTCTTCCGTCTAGCCGTTGGGTCCTTCTCGCCGCATCCCTCGCCTCGCACCCCGATTGCTATGCGGTGAGGCTCCTCGGCCGCCTTGGAACTATCTGTGTATCGGACGCGTCGCGGGATAAGGGGTTGTCACTGGTAGTCGCCCCAAGCGCGTCCGATGCTTGGACCATTCCGAGGCGGCCCCGAAGCCTCTTCCGTGTAGCCGTTGGGTCGTTCTCGCCGCATCCCTCGCCTCGCACCCCGATTGCTATGCGGTGAGGCTCCTCGGCCGCCTTGGAACTATCTGTGTATCGGACGCGTCGCGGGATAAGGGGTTGTCACTGGTAGTCGCCCCAAGCGCGTCCGATGCTTGGACCATTCCGAGGCGGCCCCGAAGCCTCTTCCGTGTAGCCGTTGGGTCCTTCTCGCCGCATCCCTCGCCTCGCACCCCGATTGCTATGCGGTGAGGCTCCTCGGCCGCCTTGGAACTATCTGTGTATCGGACGCGTCGCGGGATAAGGGGTTGTCACTGGTAGTCGCCCCAAGCGCGTCCGATGCTTGGACCATTCCGAGGCGGACCTGAAGCCTCTTCCCTCTAGCCGTTGGGGCTTTCTCGCCGCATCCCTCGCCTCGCACCCTGATTGCTATGCTGTGAGGCTCCTCGGCCGCCTTGGAACTATCTGTGTATCGGACGCATCGCGGGATAAGGGGTTGGCAGTGGTAGTCGCCCCAAGCGCATCCGATGCTTGGACCATTCCGAGGCGGCCCTGCAGCCTCTTCCGTCTAGCCGTTGGGGCCATCTCGCCGCATCCCCCACCTCGCACCACGATTGCTATGCGGTGAGGCTCCTTGGCCGCCTCGGAACTATCTGTGTATCGGACGCATCGCGGGATAAGGGGTTGTCACTGGTAGTCGCCCCAAGCGCGTCCGATGCTTGGACTATTCCGAGGCGGCCCTGCAGCCTCTTCCGTCTAGCCGTTGGGGCCATCTCGCTGCATCCCCCACCTCCTCGGCCGCCTCGGAACTATCTGTGTATCGGACGCATCGCGGGATAAGGGGTTGGCAGTGGTAGTCGCCCCAAGCGCGTCCGATGCTTGGACTATTCCGAGGCAGCCCTGCAGCCTCTTCCGTCTAGCCTTTGGGGCCATCTCGCCGCATCCCTCGCCTCGCACCCCGATTGCTATGCGGTGAGGCTCCTCGGCCGCCTGGGAACTATCTTCGTATCGGACGCATCGCGGGATAAGGGGTTGTCACTGGTAGTCGCCCCAAGCGCGTCCGATGCTTGGACTATTCCGAGGCGGCCCTGTGGCCTCTTCCGTCTAGCCGTTGGGGCCATCTCGCCGCATCCCCCACCTCGCACCCCGATTGCTATGCGGTGAGGCTCTTCGGCCGCCTTGGAACTATCTTCGTATCGGACGCATCGCGGGATAAGGGGTTGTCACTGGTAGTGGCCCCAAGCGCGTCCGATGCTTGGACTATTCCGAGGCGGCCCTGCAGCCTCTTCCGTCTAGCCGTTGGGGCCATCTCGCCGCATCCCCCACCTCGCACCCCGATTGCTATGCGGTGAGGCTCCTCGGCCGCCTTGGAACTATCTTCGTATCGGACGCATCGCGGGATAAGGGGTTGTCACTGGTAGTCGCCCCAAGCGCGTCCGATGCTTGGACTATTCCGACGCGGCCCTGTGGCCTCTTCCGTCTAGCCGTTGGGGCCATCTCGCCGCATCCCCCACCTCGCACCCCGATTGCTATGCGGTGAGGCTCCTCGGCCGCCTTGGAACCATCTTCGTATCGGACGCATCGCGGGATAGGGGGCTGTCACTGGTAGTCGCCCCAAGCGTGTCCGATGCTTGGACCATTCCTAGGCGGCCCTGAAGCCTCTTCCGTCTAGCCGTTGGGGCCTTCCCGCCCCATCCCTCGCCTCGCACCCCCGATTGCTATGCGGTGAGGCTCCTCGGCCGCCTTGGAACCATCTGTGTATCGGACGCATCGCGGGATAAGGGGTTGGCACTGGCAGTCGCCCCAAGCGCGTCCGATGCTTGGACCATTCCGAGGTGGCCCTGAAGCCTCTTCCGTCTAGCCGTTGGGGCCTTCCCGCCCCATCCCTCGCCTCGCACCCCGATTGATATGCGGTGAGGCTCCTCGGCCGCCTTGGAACTATCTGTGTATCGGACGCATCGCGGGATAAGGGGTTGGCACTGGTAGTCGTCCCAATCGCATCCGATGCTTGGACCATTCCGAGGCGGCCCTGCAGCCTCTTCCGTTTAGCCGTCGGGGCCTTCCCGCCGCATCCCTCGCCTCGCATCCCGATTCCTATGCGGTGAGTCTTCTCGGCCGCCGCGGAACTATACCTGTTATTGCTACTGCATCCTTCGGCTGGTAACCTCCTCTGCCGCCTTGGAACGTTCTCTTTGTCGGACGCGTCGCGGGATAAGGGGTTGGCACTGGTAGTCGCCCCAAGCGCGCCCGATGCATAGACCGCTCCGAGTCGACCTTGCTTTCAGCCTCTCACATGCATAGACCTCTCTGAGTCGACCCTGCAGCCTCTCACGTTTAGCCTTTGGAATCTCGCCTCACAACATGATTGCTATCCTTGATGCATCCCTTGCCTCGAGCCCTGATTGCTTTCTTGGCTGCATCCCTCCTCTCCTCACAGCCCGGTTGTCATCACTGCTTCATCCGTCGCTTCATGCATTCTGGCTGCTGGGCCCTTCCCACCGCA
>NW_026728898.1:30000-47500 GCF_030272615.1 Cryptomeria japonica | reverse complement strand
CGGCGTGCACGAAGTCCGAGCCCGGTTTGCCCCGGGTGCGCACCTCGCGTGCACCTTCGCCGGGGTGAGCACCTTGGTGTGCAGACCTTGGTTGGGTTGCGCGCCCTGGTGCGCACCAAGGAGCGCTCTGAAGTGTGCTCCAAGGTGCGGCGTGCACGAAGTCGGAGCCCGGTTTGCCCCGGGTGTGCACCTCGGGTGCGCACCTCGCGTGCACCTTCGCTGCGGTGGGCACCTTGGCTGGGTTGCGCGCCTTGGTGGGCACCATGCAGTGCACGAAGTCGGAGCCCGGATTGCCCCGGGCGCGCACCTCCGCCAGGGTGGGCACCTTGGTGCGCACAACTTGCCTGGGCTGCGCACCAGGAAGGGCTCAAGATGGCACCCGCGTTCCGTTTTTTTCACTATCTTTCAGAACGGAAATTTTAAAATCTCGTTTTTTTTTGCCTTTTCTGGAAATTAGTGAAGGCAGCGCATCAAAGGTGCGCAACGCTGGTGCGAACCTGGGAGTGCTCCGATGTGTGCTCCAAGGTGCGGCGTGCACGAAGTCGGACCCCGGTTTGCCCCGGGTGCGCACCTCGCGTGCACCTTGGTGCGCACACCTTGGCTGGGTTGCGCGCCCTGGTGGGCACCATGGTGCGCACCAAGGAGCGCTCCGAAGTGTGCTCCAAGGTGCGGCGTGCACGAAGTCGGAGCCCGGTTTGCCTCGGGTGCGCACCTCGCGTGCACCTTCGCCGCGGTGGGCACCATGGCGTGCACGAAGTCGGAGCCCGGTTTGCCCCGGGTGCGCACCTCGCGTGCACCTTCGCCGGGGTGGGCACCTTGGTGTGCAGACCTTGGCTGGGTTGCGCGCCCTGGTGGGCACCATGGTGCGCACCAAGGAGCGCTCCGAAGTGTGCTCCAAGGTGCGGCCTGCACGAAGTCGGAGCCCGGTTTGCCCCGCGTGTGCACCTCGGGTGGGCACCTTGGTGCGCATGCCTTGCCTGGGCTGCGCACCAGGGCGGGCTCAAGATGGCACCCGCGTTCCTTTTTTTTCACTATCTTTCAAAACGGAAATTTTAAAATCTCATTTTTGTTTGCCTTTTTCTGGAAATTAGTGAAGGCAGCGCATCAAAGGTGCGCACCTCGCTGCCCACCACGGTGCGCAACGCCGGTGGGCACCCGGGAGTGCTTCGAAGTGTGCTCCAAGGTGCTGCGTGCACGTTGTCGGAGCCCGGTTTGCCCCGGGTGCGCACCTCGCGTGCACCTTCGTCGGGGTGGGCACCTTGGCTGGGTTTGCCCCGGCTGCGCTCCGAAGCGGGGTTATTGGAGCGCCGCCTCTTTTTTTGTCGGAGCGTTTGGTGGGGTTTCTCGCATTGGCTCTTCCGAGGCCCGGTTGCCACCCTGGCGCGCACGAAGTCGGAAGTAGGGTTAATTGCCCGGGTGCGCACCTTTGCCAGGGTGGGCACCTTACCTGGGCTGCGCACCAGGGCGGGCTCAAGATGGCACGCGCGTTCCGTTTTTTTCACTATCTTTCAAAACGGAAATTTTAAAATCTCCTTTTTTTTTTGCCTTTTCTGGAAATTAGTGAAGGCAGCGCATCAAAGGTGCGCACCTCGCTGCCCACCTTGGTGTGCTCTGAGGTGCGCACCCGGGAGCGCTACGAAGTGTGCTCCAAGGTGCGGCGTGCACGTTGTCGGAGCCCGGTTTGCCCCGGGTGCGCACCTCGCCTGCACCTTGGCCGGGGTGGGCACCTTGGCTGGGTTTGCCCAGGGTGCGCTCCGAAGCGGGGTTACTGGAGCGCCCCCTCTTTTTTTGTCAGAGCGTTTGGTGGGGTTTCTCGCATTGGCTCTTCCCAGGCCCGGTTGTTGGGTGCGCTCCCACCCTGGCGCGCGCGAAGTTGGAAGTTGGGTTAATTGCCCGGGCGCGCACCTTCGCCAGGGTGGGCACCTTGGTGCGCACACCTTGGCTGGGCTGCGCACCAGGGCGGGCTCAAGATGGCACCAGCATTCCCTTTTTCTCACTATCTTTCAAAACGGAAATTTTAAAATCTCGTTTTTTTTTTGCCTTTTATGGAAATTAGTGAAGGCATCGCATCAAAGGTGCGCACCTCGCTGCCCACCTTGGTGTGCTCCGAGGTGCCCACCACGGTGCGCAACGCCGGTGCGAACCCGGGAGCGCCCCGATGTGTGCTCCAAGGTGCGGCGTGCACGAAGTCGGACCCCGGTTTGCCCCGGGTGCGCACCTCGCGTGCACCTTGGTGCGCACACCTTGGCTGGGTTGCGCGGCCTGGTGGGCACCATGGTGCGCACCAAGGAGCGCTCCGAAGTGTGCTCCAAGGTGCGGCGTGCACGAAGTCGGAGCCCGGTTTGCCCCGGGTACGCACCTCGCGTGCACCTTCGCCGGGGTGGGCACCTCGGCTGGGTTGCGCGCCCTGGTGCGCACCAAGGAGCGCTCCGAAGTGTGCTCCAAGGTGCGGCGTGCACGAAGTCGGAGCCCGGTTTGCCCCGGGTGCGCACCTTCGCCGCGGTGCGCACCATGGCGTGCACGAAGTCGGAGCCCGGTTTGCCCCGGGTGCGCACCTCGCGTGCACCTTCGGCGGGGTTGCGCGCCCTGGTGGGCACCATGGTGCGCACCAAGGAGCGCTCCGAAGTGTGCTCCAAGGTGCGGCGTGCACGAAGTCGGAGCCCGGTTTGCCCCGGGTGCGCACCTCGCGTGCACCTTCGGCGGGGTTGCGCGCCCTGGTGGGCACCATGGTGCGCACCAAGGAGCGCTCCGAAGTGTGCTCCAAGGTGCGGCGTGCACGAAGTCGGAGCCCGGTTTGCCCCGGGTGCGCACCTCGCGTGCACCTTCGCCGCGGTGGGCACCATGGCGTGCACGAAGTCGGAGCCCGGTTTGCCCCGGGTGCGCACCTCGCGTGCACCTTCGCCGGGGTGGGCACCTCGGCTGGGTTGCGCGCCCTGGTGCGCACCAAGGAGCGCTCCGAAGTGTGCTCCAAGGTGCGGCGTGCACGAAGTCGGAGCCCGGTTTGCCCCGGGTGCGCACCTCGCGTGCACCTTCGCCAGGGTGGGCACCTCGGTGCGCACACCTTCTCAATGTTTTCTTGCCTTTTCTGGAAATTGGTGAAGGCAGCGCATCAAAGGTGCGCACCTCGGTGTGCTCCGAGGTGCGAACCCGAGAGCGCTCCGAGGTGCCCACGAAGTCGAAAGTCGGGTTAATTGCATTGTTTTCCCCGGGTGCGCTCCGAGGTGCGCAACATCGGCGCGCACCAAGGAGGGCTCCGAAGTGTGCTCCAAGGTGCGCACGATGGCGTGCACCTCTGGTGCGCACGATTCGGAGCTCGGTTTGACCGGGGTGCGCACACCTTGGCTGGGTTGCGCACCTTTTGTGCGCTCCAAGGTGCGCACGAAGTCGGAGCTCGGTTTGCCCCGGGTGCGCACCTTCGCCAGGGTGCGCACCTTGATGCGCACGCCTTGGCTGGGCTGCGCACCTTGGTGGGCGCCATGGTGCGCACCTTTCGTGCGCTCCAAGGTGCGCACGAAGTCGGAGCTCGGTTTGCCCCGGGTGCGCACCTTGGTGGGCGCCATGGTGCACTCCGAGGTGCCCAAGATTGGTGCGCACCAAGGAGCGCTCCGAAGTGCGCTCCAAGGTGCGCGCGAAGTCGAAAGTTGGGTTAATTGTCCGGTTTGCCTCGGGTGCGCACCTTGCGTGCACCTTCGCCAGGGTGGGCGCCTTGGTGCGCACACCTTGGCTGGGCTGCGCACACCTTGGCACCCGCGTTTCCTTCATTTTAAATTTTTTTTTTTTACAATCTCTCAAGTGGGAAATTCTATAATCTCAACTTTTTTTGCCTTTTCAGGAAACTTTTGAATGGAGCGCATCATTGGTGCGCTCCGAAGTGTGCTCCAAAGCTCTCTCCAGCTGCGTGCACCTGCCCCGGCCGCGCACCCGGCCCCGCCCAGCTTCGCTCACCTGTCCCGGGCGTCTGGTGCGGAACCTTAGAGTAAGAAACATCACCGTGCACCTTGGCCAACGTGCGCGACTCGACCGAGCGCGCACTGGCCGAGGTGCACACCGATTTCACCTGGGTGCGCGCGCAGCACCTCGGGCGCACCGGGGTGCGCGCACAACGCCCGGGTTGCACCGTGGCCTGTGTGCTCGGGGCGCCTCGGGTGCGCGCTCGGTGTCGCCCCCGCGCGCGCGGTAGTGCGGGCAGCGCACCCCGGCCCGGCCCGGCCCCGACGAGAACGCAAACGGGCAAAAGGTTTATTCAAATAGCATTGCGACGCCCGGCGAAAAACTAAAAAAGGGTGCAACACCGGGACTTCCCGGGAGGTCACCCATCCCAGTACTACTCCGGCCCAAGCGCGCTTAACTGCGGAGTTCTGATGGGATCCGGTGCACTAACGCTGGTATGATCGCACCCGTTATGAGCTTGTCGCAGTGTGTACTTAGCAAACCGCGACCCACGTGCGAATCCACCCCGGCCACCCACCCCCGTCGAGGTGCACACCCTCCCTCGCGAAGTGCGCCCCGTTCGCCAAGTGTGAGCCCTGCCCGGGTGCGCGCACCTTGCTAGGGCGTCGGGTGTGCACCCGGCCCGGCCTACGTGCGTGCACCTGGAGGGGGCGTCGTGTGCGTGCAGTGTCCCGTCTGCAACGCGGTGCCCACACACCACCTCGGGCGCAACGACCTGCGCTCACATGTGGGCCGAGTGCACCTTGGTGCATGTTCGGGGCGCCTCGGGTGCACGCTCGATCTTGCCCCGGTGCACCAAGGCGCTCGGTTTGCCCCGGGTGCGCACTTGGTGCAAGGTGGGCACCCAAAATAGGGATCAAGCACCAAAACACAAGTTTCGGGATGCAAAATGGGACCCAAGGACCACAAATGCGTTCCAAGACCCATGATGGGTCCACGAGAACAAAAATGTGTTCCGAGACTTAATAAACAAATATTGGGTTTTAGGAGAAGAAACATGCTCTGATGCCCAAAACGAGAATCGACCCCGAAAAGGCCACAGGCCAAAAGTGGGATGCGAGACAAAAAAAAATGGGACCCGAGGACCAAAATTGGGTTCCCAGGTCGAAGACAGGGCAACCGGACAAGAAACGACCTCTAAGGCTCGAAATGAGTCCCGACGACTAAAACTTGACAAGAAGCACCCATCAGGCACCCAACTCGACACCCATGGGATGCCGACCCACCCGGGCTTCCACCTAGCACACCTTGGCACCCACCCACCCTCGCACCCAACCTCGCACCCAACTTAGCACCTTTGAACCCACATTGGCACTCACCCTGACCCTGGCACCTTGGAACCCACATTGGCACTCACCTTGACCCTGGCACCCACCTTTGCACTCACCTTGGGACCCACCCTGGCTCCCACCTCGGCACCCACCCAGACACCCACCTTGGTTCCTTGGCACCCACCTTGGATCCTTGGCACCCACCCCGACACCCACCTTGGCACGCAACTTGGCTACTTGCCACCCACCTTGGCTCCTTGACGCCCACCCCGACAACCACCCCGTGACCTACCCTGGCTAGGGTTGGTGCACACCCACCCTGGTGCCCACCTTGGCACCCACCCTATGACCCACCTTGGCACGCACCTTAGTACCCACCCCGTTACCCACCCTAGGACCCACCCCGTGACCCACCTTGGCCAGGGTGGGTGCACCCACCCTGGTGCCCACCTTGGCACCCACCCATCCTAGCACCCAGCCTGTGACCGGGCTTGGAACCCAACCTTGCACCCGCACCCGTCTTGGCCAGTGTGGGTGCGCACCCATCCTGGCACCCACGTTGTGACACACCCTTTAACCCACGCACCCTAGCACCCACGTTGGCACCCACCTTGGAACCCAACCTAGCAACTTGGCACCCACCCCGTGACCCACCTTGGCATCCACCATAGCAGTCGCCGACTTGGCACCCACCTCGGCACCCACCTTGACACTTGTGGACCCACCTTGCCACTCACCCTAGCATCGACCCATCCTAGCACCCACCCTGGCACCTTTGCACCCTAGCACTCACCCATCCTAGCACCTAACCTGTGACCCACCTTGACACTCACCCTCGCACCCACCTTGGAACCCAACCTAGCACCCACCCACCCTGACACCAACCCTAGCACCTACCCACCCTTGCACCCACCCTGTGACCCATCTTGGCACCCACCCATCCTACCACTCAACCTATCACCCACCTTCTCACCCACCTTGGCATCCACCTTAGCACCCACCCACACTGGCACCTTGGCACCCACCTCGGGCAAGGTGGGTGCACACCCACCCTGGCACCCAATTTAGAACCCACCGAGCATGTTACCCACCTTGGCACCCACATTGCAGCCCACCCTAGTACCCACCCTATGACCCACATTGGCATCCACACCCTAGCACCCAGGCACCTCGACACCCGCCTTGACACCCACCCTAGCACTGAACCTGTGACCCACCTTGGAACTCACCCTAGAACCCACCCACCCTGTGAACCACCTTGGCATCCACCTTAGCACCCACCCACCTTGGCACCCACTCTAGCACTCACCCATCCTAACACCCAACTTGTTACCCACCTTGGCACCCGCCCTCGCGTCCACCTTGAAACCCACCCTAGCACCCACCCACGCAGGAGCCCACCTTGGCACCCAACCTAACACCCACGCATCCTGGCACCCAACTTGTGACCCACCTTGGAACCCACCCTAGTACCCACCTTTGAACCCACTATATCACCAACCCACCTTGGCACCCACCCTATGACCCTCTTTGGAATCCACCCTAGCACGCACCCACCCTGGCACCCACCATGGAGCGCACCCTAGCACCCACCCACCTCGGCACGCACCTCAACACCCACCTTGGTGTGCGCACTGCGCCAACCTCTCAAAGACCCTATGTGGTGCGCTCCAAAGTGTACACCTTTGGTGCGCTCCAAGGTGCGCACCTTTGGTGCACACCGAGGTGCACACCAAAGTGTGCACCGAGGTGAGCACCAAAGTGCACTCCAGGGTGCACACCAAGGCGTGCACCTTTGGTGCGGTCAATGCAAACGAATTCGGAAGTTGGGGTCGATGTCCTAATCGCTGCTGCAGACTACACGTATGAGAATCGGACAAATAGCTTTATATAGGGGAGGTGTTGCGTTTGATGGGTCGACTCCCCTGGTTGTGTGCACTGCACCAACTTCAAAGACCCTGTCTTGTTTAAGAAGTCAAAAGTTGGGGTGGATGTCCTAATCATTGCTGCAGTCTACGCATGTATGAGAATCAGACAAATAGCTTATATAGGGGAGGTGTTGCATTCGGTGGGTTGACTCCCCTGGTTGTGCGCACTGCGCCAACCTCAAAGACCCCGCATAGCAGAAGAAGTCGGAAGTCGGATTTTGGTGAGCACCAAGGCGTGCACCTTTGGTGCGGTCAACGCAGACGAATTCAGAAGTTGGGGTGGATGTCCTAATCGTTGTTGCAGGCTACACATGTATGAGAATCAGACAAATAGCTTATATAGGGGAGGTGTTGGGTTTGATGGGTCAACTCCCTTGGTTGTGCGCATTACGCCAACCTCAAAGACCTTGTTTTCGTTAAGAAGTCAAAAGTTGGGGTCAATGTCCTAATGGCTCCTGCAGGCTACACATGTATGAGAATCGGACAAATAGCTTATATAGGGGAGGTGTTGGGTTTGATGGGTCGACTCCCCTGGTTGTGCGCATTACGTCAACCTCAAAGACCTTGTTTTCGTTAAGAAGTCAAAAGTTGGGGTCGATGTCCTAATTGCTCCTGTAGACTACACATGTATGAGAATCAGACAAATAGCTTATATAGGGGAGGTGTTGGGTTTGATGGGTTGACTCCCCTAGTTGTTCGCATTACACCAACCTCAAAGACCTTGTTTTCGTTTAGAAGCCGAAAGTTGGGGTCGATGTCCTAATTGCTCCTGCAGGCTACGCATGTATGAGAATCAGACAAATAGCTTATATAGGGGAGGTGTTGGGTTTGATGGGTCGACTCCCCTGGTTGTGCGCATTGCGCCAACCTCAAAGACCCTGCATTGCGGATGAAGTCGAAAGTCAGAGTTTGGTGTGCTACAAGGTGTGGTCGAAGGTGCTCACCTAGGTGTGCACCTTTGGAGCACAGGAAAAGTGCCCTCCAAAAGTGCGCACCTTTGGAGTGCACAAAAGTGCCCTCCAAAAGTGCGCACCTTTGGAGCGCAGAAAAGTGCCCTCCAAAAAGTGCCCTCCAAAAGTGCGCACCTTTGGAGCGCAGAAAAGTGCCCTCCAAAAAGTGCCCTCCAAAAGTGCGCACCTTTGGAGCGCAGAAAAGTGCCCTCCAAAAAGTGCCCTCCAAAAGTGCGCACCTTTGGAGCGCAGAAAAGTGCCCTCCAAAAAGTGCCCTCCAAAAGTGCGCACCTTTGGAGCGCAGAAAAGTGCCCTCCAAAAAGTGCCCTCCAAAAGTGCGCACCTTTGGAGCGCAGAAAAGTGCCCTCCAAAAAGTGCCCTCCAAAAGTGCGCACCTTTGGAGCGCAGAAAAGTGCCCTCCAAAAAGTGCCCTCCAAAAGTGCGCACCTTTGGAGCGCAGAAAAGTGCCCTCCAAAAAGTGCCCTCCAAAAGTGCGCACCTTTGGAGCGCAGAAAAGTGCCCTCCAAAAAGTGCCCTCCAAAAGTGCGCACCTTTGGAGCGCAGAAAAGTGCCCTCCAAAAAGTGCCCTCCAAAAGTGCGCACCTTTGGAGCGCAGAAAAGTGCCCTCCAAAAAGTGCCCTCCAAAAGTGCGCACCTTTGGAGCGCAGAAAAGTGCCCTCCAAAAGTGCGCACCTTTGGAGCGCACAAAAGTGCCCTCCAAAAGTGCGCACTTTTGGTGCGCACCAAGGCGCTGGTTCGGTCGTTGCAGGCGAGTTCGGAAGTTGGGGTCGATGTCCTGAGCGGAGGTGCAAACTACACAGGTGTCGGAATCGGACAAATAGCTTATATAGGGGAGGTGTATGCTTCGATGGGTCGACTCCCCAGGTTGAGCGCACCGCGCCAACCTCAAAGACCCTACGGTATGGATGAAGTCGGAAGTTGGGTCCGATGACCGATTCGATTAGTAGGTATGCTCATGAGGTCGGAATTTGGGTCCGATGACCTGCCATGTGCAGGAAGGCGAATGTTGACACTGTGCGTTGCAAGGTGCACACCAAGGCGCTGGTGCGGTCTTTTTAGTCGAGTTCGGAAGTTGGGGTCGATGTCCTGATCGGAGGTGCAAGCTACACAGGTGTGGGAATCGGACAAATAGCTTATATAGGGGAGGTGTATGCTTCGTTGGGTCGACTCCCCGGGTTGAGCGCACCGCGCCAACCTCAAAGACCCTACGGTATGGATGAAGTCGGAAGTTGGGTCCGATGACCGATTCGATATGTAGGCATACTCGCGAGGTCGGAATTTGGGTCCGATGACCTGCCACGTGCAGGAAGGCGAATGTTGGCACTGTGCGTTGCAAGGTGCGCACCAAGGCGCTGGTTCGGTCGTTGGAGGCGAGTTCGGAAGTTGGGGTCGATGTCTTGATCGGAGGTGCAAACTACACAGGTGTGGGAATCGGACAAATAGCTTATATAGGGGAGGTGTATGCTTCGTTGGGTCGACTCCCCGGGTTGAGCGCACCGCGCCAACCTCAAAGACCCTACGGTATGGATGAAGTCGGAAGTTGGGTCCGATGACCGATTCGATATGTAGGCATACTCGCGAGGTCGGAATTTGGGTCCGATGACCTGCCATGTGCAGGAAGGCGAATGTTGGGACTGTGCGTCGCAAGGTGCGCACCAAGGCGCTGGTGCCGTCGTTGCAGTCGAGTTCGGAAGTTGGGGTCGATGTCCTGGTCAGAGGTGCAAACTACACAGGTGTGGGAATCGGACAAATAGCTTATATAGGGGAGGTGTATGCTTCGATGGGTCGACTCCCTGGGTTGAGCGCACCGCGCCAACCTCAAAGACCCTACAGTATGGATGAAGTCGGAAGTTGGGTCCGATGACCGATTCGATACGTAGGCATATTGGCGAGGTCTGAATTTGTGTCCGATGACCTGCCATGCGCAGGAAGGCGGAATTTGGGTCCGATGACCGAGTTGATGGCGTGCCATGCGCAGAAAGGCGGAATTTGGGTCCGATGACCGAGTTGATGTTGATGGCCCGCCATGCACAGGAAGGCGGAATTTGGGTCCGATGACCGATTTGAAGGCGTGCCATACGCAAAAAGGCGGAGTTTGGGTCCGATGACCGAGTTGATATTGATGGCCCGCCATGCGCAGGAAGGCGGAATTTGGGTCCGATGACCTGACATACGCATGGAGTCCGACTCGGGGGCCGATGTTCGATTCGATGACTTGCATTGTGGGTAAAGTCGGAAGTTGTGGTCTTTGACCCGATTCGATGACCAGACTTCGGCTGCTTGAGAATCGGACAAATAACTTATATAGGGGAGGTAGTGTTCTCGAGCATCCTCCCCCCGTGCCCGTTTATGTCGATTGATGCTGGTGCTCGACTGGTTGGAGCGCTCGGATGCAAAAATCTTGCACCAGGATTTATCGATTGTGATGGACACGGCAAGTCTCCTGATTGCTATGCAGGAGCTCATCGTGAATCTCTATGCGGCCTTGGTATGGACTCGACCTGCGGAATGGTTCGGCAATGGTAGTCGCTCCAACACGTCCTTGCAATGGCCACAGAGGTGATTCGACTAGAGCTCCAGTCTAGCTTTTGGGTTGCTTGGCGGACTGGTATAGCCGCGATCGAGTTCCGGCCATGAACGTTTTAGATAGCTCTTGGGCTTTCTGGGACGGAAGTCGGAAGTTTGGGCTGTTGTCCGATTTGATGACCATTCTTCGGATGTGTGAGAATCGGACAAATAACTTATATAGGGGACTGTGTTGTCTCACGCAGCCCCCTCCGTGCCCCTCTATCTCGACCGATGTTGGTGCTTGAAAGGGTTGGGATCGCTCGGATTTATAAACGTGCACCACCATTTGTCGAGTGTGAGGGACGCGGCAGGTCTCCTAAATGCTATGCGGGCGCTCTCTGAGAATCTCTATCCGGCCTCGACACAGACTAGTCTTGCTGAATGGTTTGGCACTGGTAGTCGATCCAACACGTCGTTGTTGTGGCCGCCTAGGCGATTCGATTCGAGCCCCCGTCTAGCTTTTGGGTTGCTTGGCGGATTTTGCCCTATCCGCAAGTGAGCTCGGTCCCTAAACGTTCGAGAAACCCGATTGCTATGCGCCGACTCTCTTTCTTGCGAGCCTCCATCTAGCTTTTGGGTCTCTACGGAACGGAAGTCGGAATCTGGGACCGTTGTTTGATTCGACGAGGCAGACTACGGTTGTGCGAGAATCGGACAAATAACTTATATAGGGGAGGTGTTGACTGGAGCATTCTCCCCCGTGCCCCTCTAACTCGACCAATGCTGGCGCTCGAACGGTGGTAGCGCTCGGATTTTCATTGAGCGCCAGCATTGGTCGATTTAGAGGGGCATGCGAGATTCCCGAATGCTATGCGAGGGCTCTAACGGAAATGTCTATTGGTTTCGGTATGGATGCAATTGCGAGTGGTTCGGCAAAGGTAGTCGTTCCGATGCGTCCATGTCGTGGCCAAATCGATAATTCGATTTGAGCCCTCGTATAGCATTTGGGTCTCTCGATGTGATTCCGCATTCCAGTCCCTTTGGGCACTGCTTGAGCCGCATCCCAGGGGGTTCCCTTCCCAATAATCTGCCTCGCAACCCGATTGCTATGCGGTGAGGCTCCTCGGCCGCCTCGGAACTATCTGTGTATCAGACGCATCGCGGGATAAGGGGTTGGCAACGGTAGTCGCCCCAAGCGCGTCCGATGCTTGGACCATTCCGAGGCGGCCCTGAAGCCTCTTCCGTCTAGCCGTTGGGTCCTTCTCGCCGCATCCCTCGCCTCGCACCCCGATTGCTATGCGGTGAGGCTCCTCGGCCGCCTCGGAACTATCTGTGTATCGGACGCGTCGCGGGATAAGGGGTTGTCACTGGTAGTCGCCCCAAGCGCGTCCGATGCTTGGACCATTCCGAGGCGGCCCTGAAGCCTCTTCCGTCTAGCCGTTGGGTCCTTCTCGCCGCATCCCTCGCCTCGCACCCCGATTGCTATGCGGTGAGGCTCCTCGGCCGCCTCGGAACTATCTGTGTATCGGACGCGTCGCGGGATAAGGGGTTGTCATTGGTAGTCGCCCCAAGCGCGTCCGATGCTTGGACCATTCCGAGGCGGCCCTGAAGCCTCTTCCATCTAGCCGTTGGGTCCTTCTCGCCGCATCCCTCGCCTCGCACCCCGATTGCTATGCGGTGAGGCTCCTCGGCCGCCTCGGAACTATCTGTGTATCGGACGCGTCGCGGGATAAGGGGTTGTCACTGGTAGTCGCCCCAAGCGCGTCCGATGCTTGGACCATTCCGAGGCGGCCCTGAAGCCTCTTCCGTCTAGCCGTTGGGTCCTTCTCGCCGCATCCCTCGCCTCGCACCCCGATTGCTATGCGGTGAGGCTCCTCGGCCGCCTCGGAACTATCTGTGTATCGGACGCGTCGCGGGATAAGGGGTTGTCACTGGTAGTCGCCCCAAGCGCGTTCGATGCTTGGACCATTCCGAGGCGGCCCTGAAGCCTCTTCCGTCTAGCCGTTGGGTCCTTCTCGCCGCATCCCTCGCCTCGCACCCCGATTGCTATGCGGTGAGGCTCCTCGGCCGCCTTGGAACTATCTGTGTATCGGACGCGTCGCGGGATAAGGGGTTGTCACTGGTAGTCGCCCCAAGCGCGTCCGATGCTTGGACCATTCCGAGGCGGACCCGAAGCCTCTTCCGTCTAGCCGTTGGGTCCTTCTCGCCGCATCCTTCGCCTCGCACCCCGATTGCTATGCGGTGAGGCTCCTCGGCCGCCTCGGAACTATCTGTGTATCGGACGCGTCGCGGGATAAGGGGTTGTCACTGGTAGTCGCCCCAAGCGCGTCCGATGCTTGGACCATTCCGAGGCGGACCCGAAGCCTCTTCCGTCTAGCCGTTGGGTCCTTCTCGCCGCATCCCTCGCCTCGCACCCCGATTGCTATGCGGTGAGGCTCCTCGGCCGCCTTGGAACTATCTGTGTATCGGACGCGTCGCGGGATAAGGGGTTGTCACTGGTAGTCGCCCCAAGCGCGTCCGATGCTTGGACCATTCCGAGGCGGACCCGAAGCCTCTTCCGTCTAGCCGTTGGGTCCTTCTCGCCGCATCCCTCGCCTCGCACCCCGATTGCTATGCGGTGAGGCTCCTCGGCCGCCTTGGAACTATCTGTGTATCGGACGCGTCGCGGGATAAGGGGTTGTCACTGGTAGTCGCCCCAAGCGCGTCCGATGCTTGGACCATTCCGAGGCGGACCCGAAGCCTCTTCCGTCTAGCCGTTGGGTCCTTCTCGCCGCATCCCTCGCCTCGCACCCCGATTGCTATGCGGTGAGGCTCCTCGGCCGCCTTGGAACTATCTGTGTATCGGACGCGTCGCGGGATAAGGGGTTGTCACTGGTAGTCGCCCCAAGCGCGTCCGATGCTTGGACCATTCCGAGGCGGCCCCGAAGCCTCTTCCGTGTAGCCGTTGGGTCGTTCTCGCCGCATCCCTCGCCTCGCACCCCGATTGCTATGCGGTGAGGCTCCTCGGCCGCCTTGGAACTATCTGTGTATCGGACGCGTCGCGGGATAAGGGGTTGTCACTGGTAGTCGCCCCAAGCGCGTCCGATGCTTGGACCATTCCGAGGCGGCCCCGAAGCCTCTTCCGTGTAGCCGTTGGGTCCTTCTCGCCGCATCCCTCGCCTCGCACCCCGATTGCTATGCGGTGAGGCTCCTCGGCCGCCTTGGAACTATCTGTGTATCGGACGCGTCGCGGGATAAGGGGTTGTCACTGGTAGTCGCCCCAAGCGCGTCCGATGCTTGGACCATTCCGAGGCGGACCTGAAGCCTCTTCCCTCTAGCCGTTGGGGCTTTCTCGCCGCATCCCTCGCCTCGCACCCTGATTGCTATGCTGTGAGGCTCCTCGGCCGCCTTGGAACTATCTGTGTATCGGACGCATCGCGGGATAAGGGGTTGGCAGTGGTAGTCGCCCCAAGCGCATCCGATGCTTGGACCATTCCGAGGCGGCCCTGCAGCCTCTTCCGTCTAGCCGTTGGGGCCATCTCGCCGCATCCCCCACCTCGCACCACGATTGCTATGCGGTGAGGCTCCTTGGCCGCCTCGGAACTATCTGTGTATCGGACGCATCGCGGGATAAGGGGTTGTCACTGGTAGTCGCCCCAAGCGCGTCCGATGCTTGGACTATTCCGAGGCGGCCCTGCAGCCTCTTCCGTCTAGCCGTTGGGGCCATCTCGCTGCATCCCCCACCTCCTCGGCCGCCTCGGAACTATCTGTGTATCGGACGCATCGCGGGATAAGGGGTTGGCAGTGGTAGTCGCCCCAAGCGCGTCCGATGCTTGGACTATTCCGAGGCAGCCCTGCAGCCTCTTCCGTCTAGCCTTTGGGGCCATCTCGCCGCATCCCTCGCCTCGCACCCCGATTGCTATGCGGTGAGGCTCCTCGGCCGCCTGGGAACTATCTTCGTATCGGACGCATCGCGGGATAAGGGGTTGTCACTGGTAGTCGCCCCAAGCGCGTCCGATGCTTGGACTATTCCGAGGCGGCCCTGTGGCCTCTTCCGTCTAGCCGTTGGGGCCATCTCGCCGCATCCCCCACCTCGCACCCCGATTGCTATGCGGTGAGGCTCTTCGGCCGCCTTGGAACTATCTTCGTATCGGACGCATCGCGGGATAAGGGGTTGTCACTGGTAGTGGCCCCAAGCGCGTCCGATGCTTGGACTATTCCGAGGCGGCCCTGCAGCCTCTTCCGTCTAGCCGTTGGGGCCATCTCGCCGCATCCCCCACCTCGCACCCCGATTGCTATGCGGTGAGGCTCCTCGGCCGCCTTGGAACTATCTTCGTATCGGACGCATCGCGGGATAAGGGGTTGTCACTGGTAGTCGCCCCAAGCGCGTCCGATGCTTGGACTATTCCGACGCGGCCCTGTGGCCTCTTCCGTCTAGCCGTTGGGGCCATCTCGCCGCATCCCCCACCTCGCACCCCGATTGCTATGCGGTGAGGCTCCTCGGCCGCCTTGGAACCATCTTCGTATCGGACGCATCGCGGGATAGGGGGCTGTCACTGGTAGTCGCCCCAAGCGTGTCCGATGCTTGGACCATTCCTAGGCGGCCCTGAAGCCTCTTCCGTCTAGCCGTTGGGGCCTTCCCGCCCCATCCCTCGCCTCGCACCCCCGATTGCTATGCGGTGAGGCTCCTCGGCCGCCTTGGAACCATCTGTGTATCGGACGCATCGCGGGATAAGGGGTTGGCACTGGCAGTCGCCCCAAGCGCGTCCGATGCTTGGACCATTCCGAGGTGGCCCTGAAGCCTCTTCCGTCTAGCCGTTGGGGCCTTCCCGCCCCATCCCTCGCCTCGCACCCCGATTGATATGCGGTGAGGCTCCTCGGCCGCCTTGGAACTATCTGTGTATCGGACGCATCGCGGGATAAGGGGTTGGCACTGGTAGTCGTCCCAATCGCATCCGATGCTTGGACCATTCCGAGGCGGCCCTGCAGCCTCTTCCGTTTAGCCGTCGGGGCCTTCCCGCCGCATCCCTCGCCTCGCATCCCGATTCCTATGCGGTGAGTCTTCTCGGCCGCCGCGGAACTATACCTGTTATTGCTACTGCATCCTTCGGCTGGTAACCTCCTCTGCCGCCTTGGAACGTTCTCTTTGTCGGACGCGTCGCGGGATAAGGGGTTGGCACTGGTAGTCGCCCCAAGCGCGCCCGATGCATAGACCGCTCCGAGTCGACCTTGCTTTCAGCCTCTCACATGCATAGACCTCTCTGAGTCGACCCTGCAGCCTCTCACGTTTAGCCTTTGGAATCTCGCCTCACAACATGATTGCTATCCTTGATGCATCCCTTGCCTCGAGCCCTGATTGCTTTCTTGGCTGCATCCCTCCTCTCCTCACAGCCCGGTTGTCATCACTGCTTCATCCGTCGCTTCATGCATTCTGGCTGCTGGGCCCTTCCCACCGCACACCTCGATTGCTATCTCTTCTGCATCACACACCCCGATTGCTATCTCTGCTACATCCCTCGGCTCTCACTTCTGCATCCTTCGCCTCACACCTCGATTGCTATCAATGCTGCATCCGTAACCTCACACCCCGATTGCTATGCGGGGAGGCTCCTTGGCCGCCTTGGAAATTTCTGTGTGTCGGACGCACCGCGGGATAAGGGGTTGGCACTGGTAGTCGCCCCAAGTGCGCCCGATTCTTAGACCGCTTCGAGGTGACCTCGTAGCCTCTTTCGTCCAGGCTTCCTGCCTTCAACGCCCTTTTTACACCTCGATTGCTATGCGCGGGCTCGTTGGCGTCTATCACCTCTCTGCGAAGAGTGGCACGATGATTGTTGGGGTAAATCGTAGCAGTCCGATCTCTGGCCTTGGGCCATTGTGAGGGCTGATCGATTTCCTGTGCGCATCTCGTGTTCGCCCAGTAACAGACTCGACGACTTGTAATCGGTCTTGTTCCCGATTGTTCCTGGAGGTAGTCTTCGGAACTCTTGGATTTGACCTGTCACTCGAACTGTCCTCTTCCGAGGATGCTTGTGTGTGTGTGCTTGTGCCATTTCCTTGGCGGTATTAACGAGATATTAAAGAGCGGAGTGAGCGCCTCGCCCAGCTATGTTTGGGGCTCTCACTCCCTTACCCGGTGTGCGACCGCTTTGCACGTAGGTTGCGGAGCATCGCGACTCTTTCGATGTTTGGCGGTTGTCTTCCGGTGATGCGTTGGTCCCGAAGTGCACGTTACTAGCATTTCTGCCATTGTTCTCGATCTTTGGCACGTTCCTTCGTTGCAATTGGATATATATCTCCGTTTATACGCGCAGGCTTCTCCCGCCTATTCAGCGCTGTCCCACTCTCAGCACTCTCGTGGTCTCCTTGGCTTCTCTCTCCCGTGAGCGAGCTCTCTTCTCGAGTCTTTTCCATGTCCCATGGAGGTTGCCTTGCGAAATTCGGGCACACAAACGTGACCGGATAAGAGCGGAATTGCCTATGAGGAGAAGCTCACCTTAGGGAGCAGCAATGCCGAGTGTTTCGACAGAGGGTAGAGGGGGCGTTGTTTGGGCGGTTGCACAAAAGAGTGCTACGTTTGCACTGAAGGTTGCTTCTTCGTCTCCGACGAACTCTTCGAGGCAAAAAAGCTTGTTTACGGGGTCGAGGTGGGACTGTTCGTGCGAGTTGCGCCACCAAAAGTGCGTAGGGGGCATATACCTGGGAAATGGATGTCTCTGAGTGGCCTTACTCGGTCGCGTGCACGGTGCATTCTCTAACGGCAGGACTGTCGCGAGCATGTGCGGTTCGGATGTTTTCGGGTAAAGGGTTCCGTACGGGATGTTCTTCCCAGGCTCCTGTGAACCGAGACTCTGCATCGTCATGCTCCGGCTCCCGTGGGTGCTTCATGCCTCGT